>NC_063165.1:77098233-77325733 GCF_023159225.1 Perognathus longimembris pacificus | reverse complement strand
TCCTGTTTCTTTGGGCCTGGCTCATTTCACTTAGTATGATCACTGACCATAAAAGAAATTCAAATCAAAACAACACTGAGATTCCACCTCACCCCAGTAAAAATGTCCATTACCAGGAAAACTAATAATAACAAATGCTGGAGGGGATGTGGCCAAAAAGGAACCCTATTACATGGTTGGTGGGAATGTAAAATTGTTCAACCACTCTGAAAAGCAGTATGGAGGTTCCTAAACATAGACTCCTCTATGACCCATCATCTCTACTTTTGGGCATCTACCCAAAAGATTATAAGCAAGACCACACAAAAGCCACCAGCACAACTATGTTCATCACAGCACAATTTGTCATTGCTAAAATATGAAGCCAACCCAGATGCCCCTCAGTAGATGAATGGATCATGAAAATGTGGCACATATACACAATGGAATTGTATGCCTCTATCAGAAAGAGCAACATTGTCCCATTCATAGGACATGGAAGGACATGGAAAAAATTATCCTAAGTAACAACTGCTTTTGTGAGGTCCAGAAACAAGTATACTTCCCTGGAAGGTTCTACAACTTTAGTTTACCTGGAGTCCTATTTTCACACCTGCAAATGGATAGATCAGACCAAATTTTTTTTTTATTTTTTTATTTTATTTTTTTTTTTGGCCAGTCCTGGGCCTTGGACTCACGGCCTGAGCACTGGCCCTGGCTTCCTTTTGCTCAAGGCTAGCACTCTGCCACTTGAGCCACAGCACCACTTCTGGCCGTTTTCTATATATGTGGTGCTGGGGAATTGAACCCAGGGCTTTATGTATAAGAGGCAAGCACTCTTGCCAGTAGGCCATATCCCCAGCCCTGGCAAATGATTTTTTTTTTTTTTTTTTGGCCAGTCCTGGGCCTTGGACTCAGGGCCTGAGCACTGTCCCTGGCTTCTTCCCGCTCAAGGCTAGCACTCTGCCACTTGAGCCACAGCGCCGCTTCTGGCCGTTTTCTGTATATGTGGTGCTGGGGAATCGAACCTAGGGCCTCGTGTATCCGAGGCAGGCACTCTTGCCACTAGGCTATATCCCCAGCCCCCAACTCGCAAATGATTTTTAATGTCCTTTATATTCTTAATTTTGATGCTTCATTAGCTTAATGGTAGCAGAAAATTTCTGCTAAGAGATTGATCATATGAATACCTATAAATTTTCAGACATTGAAGACTGAATGACTTGACATCTGCATTGTTGAAGAATGGAGTTATGTGTAGCATATTTTTCAAAAAAATATGTTACATCTGCTTTCTTTTACCTGAAAACCATTTGGAGATTTTAATGACACTTTCTGTGCCCTTTCCTATTAAATATAGTTAGAACAATTATCTTTATATATCATCTGGAAATGATTTGAGAACTTTCAGAAAGTTACTAAGAAATTGATCTTCCATGAAAAATGGAAGGCTTGTTTTTGTATTTCTGCTAGTCAGCACTCAGGTTTACTTGAGACCACTTGTACTGGGAAAATCTGGATTCTTGTAGAGGTATTTAAATTGGCTCTCATCTTTGCAATTACAAAAATGCAGATGTCATTTTCAATTTGCGCCTGAGTAAAAGTTATTGCTCTTCAAAAATATGTACCAAACATGCATTCCCAGATGCATAAAGTTAACTTTCGACAGTAATCAGAAAGGTTGTTGTTTGTTTGCTGTTTAGACTCTGTGTATGAAATTGACTCCTGGTAAAACTTTAGAAACTTCAAATTACTTCCTATGCTCCTAAATCATGGCCAGATGATTAAGAATTCTGGTTGATTAACTCTTGGTAGAATATTTCAAATATAATTTGTCTATAACCTGCCCATGCCTTTCACTTAGTTCAAATCCTCTACAGCCAGAGCTGCATTCCACTACATTCCTAGGGTAATCATGTTGTATAAGAAGTTGTATAAGAACACACACAGATAGCTTCCATCATCTGTATTTACGAGAATGTTTGACTCAAAGTAAACATATTTAGAGTGTTAAGTCTATTTGGGCAACCAGAAATATCTGTGGAGTGAATACAAAATGAATAAAAGAAAAGTTAATTTTGATTTGGGCATTTTAAATTTAGTTTCTTGGTCTTGAAAACATAGCTGCTTGTATGTGTAGGTGATTGTATCTTCATGTACTGAAGTCAGAGTTTCCTCATACTTAATGTCTCATGGTATGATAGAACCAACTTTATTCCCTTTTGGTATTACCTGGGCTTATTCTGCAGCTTGGCAAAACATGAATAGTGATGTAACAAACATGAGTGAACTGTTTAATATTGATTTATAGTCTTTGAAATATCCCCCAAGGGTGGTATGGTGCTAATGGGGTAGATCAGTTCTCATTTTTCTGGGGAACCTCCATACTCATTTCCAAACTGGTTGTAGTAATTTACATTTTCACCAACAATGTCTAAATGTTCTAGTTTCCCTTTGTCTTTGCCAACATTTGTTGTTCATTATCTTGATGATTTTCCTACTGATTGGGGTGAGATAGATTCAGTTTTATTTAGATTTGCATTTTCTTTGTGAATATGGATGTTGAACACTTTTATGTATTTCTAATTTGAGTTGAATAGCATCCAGACATTATAAACTTGTGAAAGGCAATATGACAGAGGCTTACACTAATGCATGGTAGTTCTTCATTGGACTTTTCTGTCTTCTTCCCTTCTTAACTAACTAGTTTCTATCTCATAATCCCCCTTACCTTATAACTACTTGAAATTCATACAGGTAGCATTAGATTAGCTTCTCAGAAAAGAAAAATTTGAAGTTGGTTTATGCAATTATTATTGTACTATTATAATACTATCACAAGAAATATACTCACTACCTTACATAGGTAACTGTAACCCCTCTGTGCTTCACCTTGACAATAAAATGAAATTTTAAAAAACTGATATTCATGATGAATACTTTCTAGATAGTTAGATAAGAAAGATAGGAATTTTACAGTCAGGCAAGGTGTATGACCCATGAAACAGAGAATCAAGTAGAATCTAGAATAAAAAATCATGTTTGTACTCATTTGCAAATAAAAAATGCAAATTATACCAGCTGGTAGATGTTATTTTTATGCCCTTGAGCAGTTCCACAGAAAGAAAGCATTATTTTTTTCATTGTTAGCTATTTGAATAATGCCTGAGAACTAAGTCAAGATAATTATCTTTTACCTAAATGAAACTGATTCCTGTCAAAATTTGTGAGACATGTGTGTTTTTCAGAGCCAAATTGCACTACTGTTAAACGTAAGTTTGATGGAGTTAATCTGAAGATCCATCCCTGGAAACTTAAATCACATGTAGTATAAATGATCAGTTGAAATTCCAACTCCTCATATTTGAGGCAGCTCATTATGATTGTGGTATGATATTTGACTAGGAAGAAACCATCTAAAAACATTTAAATTCATGCAAAACTCGTCATTCATGTTTTTCTTATGTAATTTTTTCCTGCATTTGATGATCATAAGAAAATATTCTTAGCCCCTCAACATTCTTTTTAAACATACCATAGGAATTCATTTTCTTAAAAATATTTTTGCATGCAATTCAGCAGGAGCTTTTGTGTTTAAACCATTTTCTGGTACTAAACTGTGAATGTAAGATGGAGATACTAAAGACAATGTTGCAACCATGTTTTGGTGAAAATTGAAGGGGCCAAATAAAGTATAAGTTCTCTCTTGCCTCTCTCCATTGCACTTAGATTTATAACTTACAGGATGCAATGATAACATGTTACCTCGTGTCTTGATTTTGTGAATATTTCAGTTTTATTCTTCTTAGACTTTCTCTGTAGAGAACATAAATGTTTTCCTTTTTTCAAACCCTGAACAACTCTTACTTTATCTCCTCTACCACAGCTCCTGGAATTGTTTTCCATTATATCTCTCAAATTAACTGTTACTTAGGGAGATAGAAATCTCAAGGCTTTGACAGTTACTCAATGTCATTGTGGAAGCTTCGGGGATACATGAGCCAGCCAGGTGCACAATAAGAGTCTGTGGAAGCTACTTGAGAGGCTCTTCCTTGTCAAGGTGCAAAGAATGAACCCATTGGATTAAAAGACTTTTCTACTACATCACTTTAATTGTTATTTGAGCAAATAGAAATTTCCCCAAATCTGAACTGAAATTACAATGCCAATCTCTACTTACAGAAACTGAGGGATTAAAACATTGGATATTTTTCAAGGGAAATACAGAAGAAAAACTGTAATCCTTCCATCAAGCAATGATCAACATTTTCGACCTTAAAAATTGATGGAAAAACCATACTCCAATGTACTAATTTCATTATATTACTAGTGAGGCTATTTGTTTGTTAGAACCTTATTATAAAAGTTATCTTTTTAGTAGCACTTCAGAAAAGCGAAGAACAATTCTGCATATCTCTATAACAGTGAAGGATTTATTAACCTTCCCTGTCCTTCTAATAAGTAAATGTAACAACCATATTATCACCCAAAAAATTTCATTTACTATAAAGGGAGTAAGATCAGATATATAGATAGAAAATATTCATTGCTTCAGGCTGAAGAATTAGTTCCAAGTGATGATGCACAAGACCCTGTGTTTTAAATTTCATGGAGATTAGCTAGGTAACCACATGATACTATATTTCAAAATCCAGCCATACACTTTTCTAGCTGCATATCATTTTATCTTTTTTAAAAAAGGGGAAATAATCACTTATTTATTAACACATTGTTGTTTACAGGAACTAATTCACTGAGTGCCTCTGTAGTAATTATTTTCATTAGAAAGTAAGTTATCAACTATGCAGGATATCTAGAAAAAAGAATGTCATACTCGAAACCACTGCAAAGCCCAATTACCTTGACAATCTATCCCCAAACCCAAAGGACTGTGACTTGGCTCACATGTTGGAATGCTTGCCTAGCAATAATAAGGCCCTGTCATAAGGCACTAGGGTCAATCCCAGAAGTGCAGGGAGTAAGTTAATTAATTAAGATTTATTCTCCAAAGTCTTTCCTTTTAGTCATGCCCTAAGCTTGATAATACAAATAATGAAATTTCAAACACTTAGAGTTTGTCTCAAGAAGATAGATTGTACTTGATAATTTTTACATTCACTTATAGTAATCATTAAGTAGAAGTAGAAATGAGAAGAGGGGCACAGAACTTCCTTTACAAATAGTTGTCATGTACCATACCATAAGAGTAACCTAGATTTAGATTCTAGCCACTTACAAACACAATTGTGTGCCTGAGCTGAGATCAGTGGTTAATGGACATTAGGCAATACAAAAAGGGAAAGCTCATGTTTATGAAAGGGCTATGTATACATGTCCACAGAAAATTCTTATAATGACCACGCACTAGAAAAAATGTACTTAACACCCATGAAATATCCACAGAATGCAATACTATCGACCAATTAGACACAAAAGATTTTTCTCTGTCCCGCAAGAAAATAAGAATTATTTTATGGGGTAAAAGAAAACAAAGAGGAATATTTCCAAGTGTTGTTCAATTTCCACACTCTTCTGGAACATAAAAGTTAACTAGTGGTGATATAAATCAGAAGAGTCTTGGGGTAGAGATAATTAATAAGGCCAAAGGAAACTTTAGAAGATGATAGAAATGTTTCTTAATTTCAATAATATGAACAATGTCAAAAATGAGAACAACATAAATGTTTAAATGTTTAAATCCTCATGCATTAATTAAACTCCAATGTATCAAAAAAAAAGAAAACAACTAAAGAGCTTGAACTTATAAAATATGTGACCTTGGTGCTTTATCCAAAGCTTGAAAGTTTCTCCTGAATTTGTTGTGCTACATAGGAGAAGGACAAGAAAACAAATGTAGAAGCAGCTTTGCATCCCGTTATAACTATGATAATATAATCGTGCTTTTTGTCCCATAGAACCAATTAAGGTTTAAATTCTTAATGCCACGTTTCTTCAGCAGAGTGCTTGCAGAAATCTGCTGGTGATTCATATCGCTGCAGCAAGTGTAACATAGCAACATAGAGGAGAGCAGGGAGACCTCGCCCCGGGCAGTGAGGCTGAAGGCAGAGCCTCATCACACAGTTATTACCTAAGTTTAAAACAAATAAGGACAGACAGCGAATGTGTACCTGCATCCATAAGAGAACACGGAATTAACAAATAGCTGTAAGGAGTCCAAGGTGAATGCCCAGGAAGAGAAATGAGAGATAAGTTACCTGTAACAGCTATGGTGATATGTCAGTGCAGATAGGAGCTGGGAATAATGACAAGATGGAGAAAAATATCTAACAGAGCTGGAGGTATGGCCTAATTGGTACAGTGTGAGCCAAGCAAGCTTGAGATCCCAGGTTCAGATCAGAATACAGCCAAAAGAGAATATTACATAAAATTCTGACCAAAATAATTGTTATACTAATAACAGGAACAAGAATAAAATTTTAATTGATGGTGAAGAAAGAGCTTCTGCTAACATAATATTGGATTGATAAGGCTCAAAAATGAGTTATACAGTGAATTTCTCATTCAAGCCCTGCTACGTTCACTGAATCGTGCAGTGTAAAGAGTATTTAAGGCTGAGGCACATTCTGAAATAAAACACACGTATAGACATGGAAAATATGTAAAGCAAATACTTTATGGCATCTGTGCTCATACACATAGACAAATATATTTGTACAACAAATTGCAATAGAAAACAATGTAGAAAATGTTTTAATGGTAAGAGAAGAGGACCATCTAGAATCTTTATTTTATGTCCATCTGTACATGATTAAGCCTGATTTTGTAGTCAACTGACATCACTGGGTAATGAGGCATCTGTGAACACTACATGAAGTCACATGAAAGTGACATGTGTGTAATATGCGACACTAAGTATCGAAGTGACGCCTTCAGAAAGAAATTTGCACTGCGAAGTTGTAGTTGAATTAAGTTGAAAATGCATAACTCCCTGACACACAAATCTGAACAAAAAAAAAAACCCATAAGCATGCTAGAGAATTCTAAATGGCATCCACAATTTCTGATCTGAGCACCTCAATACTTTATGGTGTCATACATTAATACAAAACTAAAGTACATTTCATATGTCACGCATCTGTAGGAAAGCTAGGAAATGTATTCCAGCTGTGTACCTGTGGGCTGTTAAACATGAGGGCTGAAAATATGGATATGAGAGCTGCAGATAATAACTTGTAAGCCAGAGAATATTAAAATATTTAAGTTAGTCAGGTGAAACACTTAGCTCAAAGAGAGAGGGTGGGGAGAAGTAGGTGGTGAAGGAGAAGGAAAAGGAAAGCAGAAAGAACAAGGAGGAAGAAGAGGAGACAAGCAGATATGAGACTGAGAGGAAATGTTTATACATACACTAGGAAACCATACAGAACCATTTTTTCACAAATCTAAGAGGAGAAAGTTTCTTCAAGAAAAAGTAGTCTAAATTATTTTTGAATATACAAAAACCTAAAACATAGACTGAAATACTTCACAGTTTATATTATGGGAAGTTTCAGTGATGAAACATGCTGTACTAAAGTAGCCTGTGCACTAATTTAAAAGTATGAGACATGAGTTCTAAGTATACACTAATTTAATGAGATATTGAAATGAGTAGAAGTACTGAAGGGTATATAGGAAACTAATCCAAAATTGGTTCAGAATCTATACTAGAAACTCGACTTATCCAGCAGTTTAAATATGAGCATCAAGTGTTGATTTGGTATTGGGGATCTATCAGAACTGATGCACAAATCACTCTGACACTGTTTTATCCTATATAGTATACACTGTTTGAAGGCATTATAAATGACTTCATCCAATTTCAGGATCAGGAGTTCTACTCAGAAAAACATGAAAAGGAAAACAAAATACTAAAAAGAAAAAGAATAGAATTAAAAATGAGAAAGTGGTTTAAAAGTAAATACATAAAAGCCAATTATAACCTTTTCTTACAGTGGAAAATAGAACTAAACAAATTGGAACCTAGGGATGCATCAGAGACTTTCTTTTTTTTTTCTTTTTACTTAATTTGGAATATAACACCAGACCTCTAGAAGTATGTTTTTAAATATGAAAAAGAAAGCCAGATACTGATGGCTCACACCTGTAATTCTGGCTACTTGAGAGGCTTAGATCTGAGGATCAGGGTTCAAATCCAGCAGGGGCGGGGAAGTCTATGAGACTCTTGCCTCCAATTAGCCACCAGAAAACCTGAAATGGACCTGTGGCTTAAAGGGGTAGAGCACTAGCTTTGAGCATAAAAGCTCAAGAACAGTGCCCAAGCTCTAGATTAAACAAAACAAAACAAAACAAAACAAAAACAAAGAATAAGAAAGAAAATCAAATGTAACACCCCCCAAATATCTGAAAAACTTTATTATATAACAGATAACAATGTATTATTTTATATTTTAACAGCTTTTACATTTTATGAAGGCATTTTTCACAAATGATCTCATTTTATTCTAGTGGCAACTAATTTGAAAATCACCCTATTATGTTTTAAGAAAAGAAAACTGAGGTCCCAAGGAGCACAGAGAGAACCATCATTATTCTGGTGTGAATGTCTGAAGATCACATAACAACAACACAGATGAAATTATGACTAACACAGCCTCCCAATTTATTCAAGTTTAAGGTGGGAAAAACTAAGTAAGCAAAAATTATATTAATGTGCAGTTTATTGTGAATTTTCCCAGTCCACACTCCTATTAGTTTAATGACTCTTAAAATAGGCATTTAAAGGAAAGCACATAAAAGATATTCAAGCTATTGTATAGACATTATCCATGGGGGCGGCATAGTTTAAAAATCATGTGTACCAGGCATAAAATTTCTGCTGAGTTTTAGAAATCCACTGCGATTAGTTTAGAAGAGGCCTTTGCACAATAGTTATTTACTTGGCTTTTGTGTGCATTACCTCCATTATGAATTAATATCCAAATACATGTATCCTGATGTATATTTTTATCCTCTGGAAAACAATTTATGGGATATCATAAGTCTTGAGTAGAGCATCTATATATTCAGGTTTATTCTCCTCTTCTCATTTAAGATGGCATGTTTGATAGAGGACTAGAGTGATACTTAGGTTTTCCATTTCTGGATGACTTTTGTACTTTTTCTGAAGACATAACCTTGGGTGGGAAATTGACTATCTCTGAGCCTGATTACTTTTCTCCTTAGTGTTGAGAATATAATAGCTTTCGTGACTACTTCACTGAGCTGCAATGAAAATCAAATGAGATAATGCACAATTCATTTGTGGAATGCATCTCAGAAGCAAATACTTTAATCAGAGAAAGTGCAGGCTGAAGAACTAAGCTCTGGATTTAAGTCCTAATCCAGCCTCTTTCCAGCTGTGTGCCCTTGGAAGAGCATCTTAAACGTTCTGTGCCTCAGCTTGCTTATCAGTGAAGCTCATATGATAACAATAGTTCTGAACTCAAAGAGCTGTGAGTGAGAAAAGAAATAATAGATCCAATGCTTACAGAATACTATCTAGTAAATACTAAGAATTATTAAAATGTTTCCTTATTTCACGGAGAAAGAGAAGAACAAGATGAAAGGGGAGGGTCCATAAAACAGAATTTTTAAGAATTCACAGCTTTCTCCCTTTCTTCCTTCCTTCCTTCCTTTCTTCCTTCCTTCCTCCCTTCCTTCCTCCCTTCCTTCTTCCCTTCCTTCCTCCCTTCCTTCCTCCCTTCCTTCCTCCCTTTTTCCTCCCTTCCTTCCTCCCTTCCTTTCTCTCTTCCTTTCTCTCTCTTTCTTTCTCTCTTTCTTTCTTTCTTTCTTTCTTTCTTTCTTTCTTTCTTTCTTTCTTTCTTTCTTTCTTTCTTTCTTTCTTTCTTTTCTTTCTTCCTTTATTTCTCTTTCTTTCTTTCTTTCTTTCTTTCTTCCTTTCTCTCTCTCCCTCTTTCTCCCTTCCTTCCTTCCTTCTTCCTTCCTTTCTTCTTTCCTTCCTCCTTCCTTCCTTCCTTCCTTATCTTTTCTTTCTTCTTTCTTATCAGGGTCTGAACATTTTTTTCCTCAGGGCTGGTGCTCTGCCACGAAGCAACAGCTCAAGTTTCAGCCTCGTCTCATAGACTTTTCCTGCCCAGGCAGGAAAATTGTTGTCCTCAGATCTCAGGCTTCTTAGTAGCTATTATTACAGGTGTTCGACAACAGCACCCAATTTCACAAGTATTTATTATGAACTATTTACAGGCATTTCAGCTCAACAGTAAAATACTGGATATTCGCAAAACAAAGTGTAAATAAATTGAATATTTCTGAAATTACCTGATTTATTAAGTTAAAATGTAAGCACTTTAAGCTCACATTAGCTGTTTTCCTGTGAACACACCTTGCCCCTGCTCAAGAATTATACCGTTCTGAGCAGATGGAAAATTGAGACATTCTCTTGCCAATGTTTATAGAGATCTCTGTAAAGGTGCCTAAATTAGTGACACATTTTCTTAGTTCTGTTACAAGAGTGGAATTTAATACTCGGTACTTATAATTCTAAAACTGAGAAGAGTATTTTGAATTTTTACTGTTATTTAAAACTGCTCTTAGGGCTGGGAATGTGGCTTAGGGGTAGAGTGCTTGCCTTGCCTGCATGATGCCCTAGGTTTGATTCCTCAGCCCCACATAAACTGAAAAAGCTGGAAGGAATGCTGTGGCTCCAGTGGTAATGTGCTAGCCTTGAGCTCAGAGAGGCTCAGGGAAAGAACCCAGGCCCCGAGTTCAAGCCCCAAAACTGAAAAAATAGACTGCTTTTACTTATGTAATGCATGTGTAGAGCCCTAGAGTATTTCAAATAATGGCAAACATATATACTACTGCATACATGTATCACACCGTGGCAAAAATATTCAATATCGTTCTTTTCTATGTTTCCCTGAAATGTACAGAACACTGTCATGATTTAGAATCCCTTCATGGGACACTGGAATATAATTGTTTTGATTAATTATATACCTACTTTAGCAAAGAAGTGGCAACGATTTAAATATTTAACTCACATTAATGAAAAAGCTGCACATAGTGGTGTATGCCTGCAAGTCCAGATCCTTAGGAGGTGAAGATTGGTGGATGACAGCTCACAGCTAACCCAGGTATTAGAGGGAAAATGTCAGCAAGGTTCTATCTTACAAAAGGCTGGGTACATTTGAGCACACCAGAATCTCAGCTGTGGGAGGAATAGGTGGGAGAGCAGGGCATCCAGGCTGGCCAAGACACAAAGTGACAGACTCTGTGTGAAAAATAAAGGCAAAGAAAACAACAACAACAACAACAACGGAAGTGTTACTCAGAGTGTGGTCAGGATTTTAAAATCCTGGTACCTCAAAAAAAAAAAAGATTTAATATTGTTAAAGATACTCACTGCTAAAGTAATAAAGAGAGAAATATCAGTGGTAAAAGTTATCCTGGATTTGTTATGAGTTTATTTCTTATGAGTACATGGATCAAACAATTTAGTTCATTCTAGGCTGTGGTTGTCCTCTCTTACCCCTCTCGTCTGGCATATTAAATATTGTTGGCTTTCTCCTTCTCAAAAGTATCTCCATTTGCACAAGGAGTACATGATTATCAAACTTAGAGTTTGGATGCAACTTTTATAGAAATCTAAATTAAAGCAAACCAGCAGGTTTTTCTACATGTTATAGACTTTTAGAGCTCACTATCAGACTGGATAATAGATCATCTCTGGAAGGAAAGCACAAGACTTCATTCCAGGACTTCCTGACGACTAAGCAGCTTTGACAACAAGGTTGAGGAAAGAGAAAACAGAGAAAACCTCAGCTGTTGTTTAATCAGATATGTTCTCAATTTGTCAAGATCCTGGATCTCACAATGGTAACATGAGTTCTCAAATATAATTTTAATACTGGTTCAGGTTATCTTTGAATGTACTTCCTACTTCCGTAGCCTGGGGAAATTAGCCTCTTAAAACATCAATTTGTTAATCTACCAAACATAAAAACAGAAGTCACCTCAAAGTCTCAAAGGGTTGTGAAGATGAAATAGAACAATGCAAAGTGCTGAACAGATCCAGTGGCATAAAATACTCTGAAAGTATTATATATTATGACTACTAATCAGTAGTCATAATTAGTAATGTATCTAATAATTGATAACTATTACATTGAAAATCACTATCTTCATTATCACCATTATTATTCATTTCAAATAAAAGAGAACCAAAATAATAGCATAAAATTTTATATAACCTCAATGTAAGCATATTTATTTTCAAATACCTTTATGGAAGAAGCTATTAATCAGGTTTTTTTTAAGTAAATTCCAAATTAAATTCCAAAAATTATCACTACAGATCAATTCCGAGATACAAATACCATTACTGTATATTTGTATTGAATCAAAAAATACAAGAACAAAAACATTTAGCAAACTTGTCCTACAAGAGTTTTAATAGATAGATTACATTCTTATAAAAAGTTAAAATATAACTGAGCATCAGTGACTTACACCTGTAATCGTAGCTGTTAAGGAAACTGAGATCTGAGGATCATGTTTTGATGCCAGCCTGGGCAAGAAAATATAGGACAATCTTATCTCCAGTTAGCCACTAAAGGGGTTAAAAACAAACAAAACTGGAAGTGGAGCTGTGGCTAAACTAGTAGAGTGCAATCCTTGTACATTAAGTGAAGTGAGCCAGATCCAAAGAACCAGACTCTATGGTTTTCCTCATTGGGAATAATTAGCACATGTCTAGGATAATCCTAGCAGAAGATCACAATAGCTTAATAGCTATGTACATATGAACACATAAGACAATGCTAAGTGAAATGAACTCCAAGTTATGAAAACAAGTGGTTTATCATTTTCCTTGTTATTTTCAACATACCATGTGACATTATGCCTTTTTCTTTTGTCTTTCTTTCCCATGGTTTTACTCCTGATGTCACTGTAACTGACTTTGGTACCATGGATATTGAATATACATGTATTGGAACTAGGTAATGGAAGGGAATATCAAAATTGAGAGACAAAGTATAAAAAGACAAACAAATGCAACAGTAATATTTACAAAACTATATGGTGTAAATCAAATGTACAACTCTTGGGGGGGAACAGGAGGGGCAGAAAGTGGGAGAAAATGAGGGAGGAGATGTTGATTAAGAAATATACACATTGCCTTACGTATGAAAATGTAACCCTTCTGTGCATCACTTTGCCAGAAAAGAAATAATTTTTTTTTTTTTTTTTTTTTTTTTTTTGGCCAGTCCTGGGCCTTGGACTCAGGGCCTAAGCACTGTCCCTGGCTTCTTCCCGCTCAAGGCTAGCACTCTGCCACTTGAGCCACAGCGCCGCTTCTGGCCGTTTTCTGTATATGTGGTACTGGGGAATCGAACCTAGGGCCTCGGGTATACCGAGGCAGGCACTCTTGCCACTAGGCTATATCCCCAGCCCCAGAAAAGAAATAATTTTTAAAGACAATAAAGATAATTTAAAAAATTTAAAACATAACACAAAATATTCCTTTTAGATAAACAAAATACCACCACTGTAATAATCTCATTTTAACATCTCTATGAAGTAATTTTCCAGGGGCTATGACCGCTAAATATTTCTACAAATATTACTATGTCTATCCTAAGATAGTGATTTGAAGTAGTCACTAAACAACACTTTGTATATTCCTCTACCTCCTAAAACATAGTGTGACAAATTGCATTAATAAATATCAGATAAATAAAGACATAGGTTTGTTTTTGCTCATTCTAACAGATGACTTAATTATGATATTTTATCAAAAGACTATTTCCTTTTATTTACAGAAAGCAGAATTGGTTCTACCAAATATTCACAGAGAATCACTCTGCTTCTATATCTACAAAATAGGAATAAATAATTGACTTACATTCTTGATTTGTATAAAATGCTAGAAAATGTTTTCAGATAGTCACCTGATGAACACCAATAATTCCACATTTCAGTGTTTATACTTCACTAACAACCCAACGCACTCCTTATCTGCATAAAATATGATATTAGATTAAGGAACTGTGAAGTACATACAGAACCATTATATGTCAGTTACAATATATTAGTAGTGCAGAATTGTCATAAGGAATAATAACAGTGATAATGTGCAAGGTTAATAATTTCTCAGAGATTTAATTTGTTCCTGAAATCACTTATTTTTACCTTTTCAGCAATCATAGGAGAAAAGTACTTACCAATATTTAAAACACGCATTTTATTTTTATTGTAGAGGTGAGTTACTGAGGGGTTACTGTTAAAAAGTTAGGTAAAAAGTACATTTCTTCTTGAACTATGTCACCCCTTCCCTTACTCTTTCTCAGTTTTCTGCTCCTGTCCCCACCCACAAGTTACAGAGACCTTTTTCAACACGGTGTCTAGTGAGTACCACTGTTGCCTTTGTTCGCCTTTTTCCCACCGTTTCTGTAACTTCGAAAGACAAATTGATAAACAAGACAAAAGGAAAGAACAACAAAAACATCAACAACAATTTTTTAAAAATACCCTCTTATTTCCATTTCCATTTGTGAGTCAGAAATCCATTTCTGCATTTTAGTGGGGCCGGGGGCGGGGGTCGTAGGTCTTGAACTCAGGGCCTGGGTGCTGTCCCTGAGTTCTTTCACTCAAGGCTAGCACTCTACCACTGTAGCCACATCACCACTTCTGTTTTCCTGGTAGTTAACAGGAGCTAAGAGTCTCAGGGACTTATCTGTCCAGACTGTCTTCAAATCATCATCCTCAAATGTCAGCTTCTTGAGTAGCTAGGATTACAGTTCTGACCCATGAGCTCCTACTTTGGCTTTGGATGAGGGAAGGGGTGTTCATTAATTGGAGTTAAGATTCTCACAGCTTTTTCTGTCCAGGCTTTCATTGAACCACACTCCTCAGTTGTAGATCTCAGCCTTCTGCATTGCTAGGAGTACAGGTGTAAACTACCAATGCCAGGCTCCTTAATTAAAAGGACAAGAACTCTAAAACCTGGTTCTCCCAAGTTCCAACCTCTGGCTTATGGGGGAAGCAAGATTTTGGTCTAGAAATTTCCTCTTTAGAACTGAAGTTCTCTAGCCTCTTTAGCATGACACTCTTTAGAATGATTCCACAATTCATAACTTGTAGAAGCTCTGTAATAAAGTTGCATGTGTAATTTTTGGAAAATGTATTTCTGTATTACTATTTTCACTACAAAAATTACATAAGAACTTTGGCATGTTTCTGACAGGCAATGTGGAATAAACATTCCATAAATACAACTGCATGCAATAAATAAAACTATAATAATTATAATCAATGAATATAAATGTAACAAATATAAATATCATACATCTAATGTACTTTTAAATAAGATATCCTATTTCTATTGTCATTTATTTGAAGCAAAAATATTGATATTTGTAAATAAATAGAAATTGAGAGTTGACTCATTGGAGTATTTTGTTGTTTTTCTGCTTCTTATTTCATTATTTAGTGTAAAGTACAAGATGTAAAACCATAATTGTGAGCTACTTTTCAATTATGTAGGTCACATGGAAGTAAAAATTAATGCAATGATTCATATTCTCCATTTGTTTTAAAATAATTGCTATGAGTTTCAGGACACATGATAACTGGCAAATAACTGGAGAGGAAAGAAGGTGGGGGAAAAAGATCTACAGAGAGTGTTAATATGTAAAATATCATGCTAAAAACCCTTTGGAGAGCTAAGGTGTGCTTAAAAGTGAAGGATAGTCATGGAAAGTAGGCTGTGTGGGGCACTGAGTACTAGATGCACAGTTCATATGTGCTTAAAGTTAAGGATAAGGGTTGGGAATGTGGCTCAATAGGAGAGAGCTTGCCTAGCATGTATGAAGCCCTGGGTTCAATTCCTCGGTACAGAAAAGGCCAGAAATAGCACTGTGGCTCAAGTGATAGAGTGCTAGCATTCAGCAGAAGAAGGTCAGAGACAGTGTCCAGGTCCTGAGTTCAAGCCATAGGACTGGCAAAAAAAAAAAAAAAAAAGAAAAAGGTAATGATAGTCATGTAAAGTAGGATGTGTGGGGAAGGGAGATAGGAACAGAGAAGATGAATGTGGACTAAGTTGTTTATTTATACATGCCCAAACAGAACCGTGAACCCTGTTGTAATTGCCTTAAGTAAGGGAGGGGATAGAGGATAGTGAGTGATGGAAGAGATGAATTTGATTAGTCAATTTTGAATGCATGTATGTAAATAACACAATAGAATCCCCTGGTATAAGTAATATTGGCCAATAAAATGGTTTTAAAATATTATTAATAGATGATGCAACCAAAAAGAAATGTACAACTGACCTTAAAGCTTCTCCCTATAGTCATTCATGTACTAATGGTTAAAGTTGACAACAAAAGGTAACAAGAACTTATGGATTATTAAGAAGAAAGGCTCACTGCTAACATTCACAAAAATCTCCCAGACAAGTCTTCCAAAAAAGACATGAGGAGAAATAATCTACTATATTAATTCTCACTATATTCTTATATGAGGGATAATATTAACATGAATTAATGCAACATTAGAGACATAAGAGTTATTGCTAATATGGAATGGTGGGAATTACACATATTCACTTTCAACAAAACATAGTTTACTAAGCTAAGTAAGGCAGACCCAAAGAAATACGGGCTGCATGGGTTTCTCTCATTTGTGTTCACTAGAATGTGCCTATAATTCTACAAGTAAGCAGGCTGGATGATAAAAGAAGAAATACAACAGGACATGGTAAATCATATAGGTCTCTAGACATTCACACAATTAAGACCAAAGGGGGATATTTTTAGGAGAGGCCCCTTATCTATGTGCATCTGATCATATAAAAATATTTATCAGGGCTGGAATGTGGCTTAGCAGTAGAGTGCTTGCTTTGCATGCAGGAAGCCCTGGGATCAATTCCTCAGCATTACATAAACAGAAAAGGCAGTTAATGGGCGCTATAGCTCAAGGGGTAGAGTGCTAGCCTTGAGCAAAAAGAAGCCAGGAACAGTGCTCAGTCCCTGAGTCCAAGCCCCAGGAATGGCAAAAATAAATAAATAAATATTAATAAATAAAAATTTATTGAAATGAACTCCAAGAATTGGAAACAAAAGGGATTTTTCCCCCTTTGTTGCTATTTCTACTTTCATTAACTTTTGGTGTTTTTGTAAGTTTATTTGTTTTGGGAACAGAAAGAGGAGAGCAAAGCAGCGTGGTATTAAGGGTGAACAAATGCAGCAGTGAACTCACTGGACACTATATCGAAAATGAACTATACAACTTGTGGGTGGGGGATGGGGGAGGGGGACTAGAAAAGAGTGAGGGAAGGTGTAGCATTGTCCAAAAAGAAATGTACTCATAACCTGACTTATGTAACTACAACCCCTTTGTACATCACCTCTACAATGAACATATATATGTATATATAACTTTAATATACTTTATTTTTAAAAATGTAAAAAACTAAAATAGTTCCAAGAATTCTACCCAAGGTGGCTCAACTCAAAACATACAGTAGACTCTGGCCTGTTGATTGAGGTAGGGTTTTTCACTAAACTTTTGCACTGAGATCTTTCATATTTCTACCTCCTGTGTAACTGTAATTACAGATATGATCAATCTAACTCAGCCAGAATTTAGTAGTTTGAATTCCAGTACCATTCCACACCAATAAATATCCCTAAAGATGACAGCATGAAGCCATTTGATGAGTTACTTTTTACTATAATGTGCATTTTAAATACACAAATTCACTTCCTCAAGAATTTTGACTGATGTTCAGTATCAGACCTACCTTGTAAAACATGTCTTTTTGATGGACATGGTGTCTCGTGGCTATAAGTCTAGCCTCTGTAAAGCTGAGGCAGAAAGAGCTGATGTTGAAAGCCACCCTGGGCCATAAAGTGAGATATGTCTCAGAAAAAAAAAACAAATAAACAAAAATAATATTTAAAAAATTTTTATTGACAAGGTGATGTATGGAGGGATTACAGATACATAATAAGGTATAAGTACATTTTTGTCACAATAATACTTTACCCTTCTATTGTTTTTATTTCAGAAATAGTAAATATAATACATAAAACAATGAAATTAAAATGGGAAAATAATGAATGCTTCTTTTTAAAAAATAATCATTTATTGTCAAAGTGATGTATAGAGCGGTTACAGTTTCATACGTAAGGCAGTAGGTACATTTCTTGTACAATTTATTACCTCCTCCTTCATTTCCCCCCTCCCTCCTCTGCCTTTCCCTCTCCCACTATGAGTTGTTCCGTTGGTTTACACCAAATGGTTTTTCAAGTATTGCTTTTGGAGTCGTTTGTCTTTTTAAACTTTGTCTCTCAATTTTGATGTTCCCTTTCTTTCCCTAGTTCTATTACCAGTACATACAGTGTCCAGGGTATGCAGATGAGATACAGTGATAGCACGAGGACAACCATAGGAAGGGGTTAAACAAGGATCATCTACACAAGGATCATCAATAAAAAAAGCTACGGTTTCACATGGCATGCTGAAAGTATATACAACAGTGATGTAACACTCGTTTCCATAACATGGAGTTCATTTCACTTAGCATCATCTTATGTGTCCATAAGGGCATAGCTATTAGGTTCTTATGATTCTCTGCTCTGACTAACCTAAACCAATGCTGATTATTCCCTATGAGAGAAACCATAGAGTCCATGTTTCTTTGGGTCTGGCTCACTTCACTTAGTATAATTTTTTCCCCAAATCCTTCCATTTCCTTGTGAATGGGGCAATGTCATTCTTTCTGATAGAGGCATAGAAATCCATTGTTTTTATGTAACACATTTTCCTGATCCATTCGTCTACTGAGGGGTATCTGGGTTGGTTCCATATTTTAGCAATGACCAATTGTGCTGTGATGAATGTTGTTGTGCTAGTGGCTTTAGTGTGTCCTTGTTTGTAATCTTTTAGGTAGATGCCTAAGAATGGAGCTGGTGGGTTGTAGGGGAGCACTCTATTTAGCCTTCTGAGTAATCTCCATATTGCTTGCCAGAGTGGCTGAACAAGTTTACATTGCCACCACCAATGAAGTAGGGTTCCCTTTTGGCCACATCTTCTCCAGCATTTGCTATTGTTAGTTTACCTGGTAATGGACATTCTAAGTGGGGTGAGGTGGAATCTCAATGTTGTTTTGATTTGCATTTCTTTTATGGCCAGTGATGTAGAGCACTTTTTTATATGTCTCTTGGCCATTATCATTTCCTCTTCATAGAAGCCTCTTTTTGTAAGTCTTTAGCCCTCTTGTATAGGGGGCTGTTGGTTCTTTGAGGTTTTGATTTGGAGGAATTTATTTTTTTTAGTTCTGCATATATTTTAGATATGAGGCCTTTGTCCATTGTATGGTCAGTAAAGATCTTCTCCTAATCTGTGGGCTTTCTGTTTATCTTGGATGCTATATCCTTTGCCTTGCAGAAGCTCTGAAATTAGATACAGTCCCACTTGTCCAGCCTTTCTTTGATTTGTTGCATTTCTGAGCATTTGTTCAGGAAGTTTCTTCCAGTGCCAAGGAGTCCTAGAGTTTTTCCTATTTCTTCTTGTAAAGTTTTCAGGGTGTCTGATTTTATTTCCAGGTCTTTGATTCATTTGGAGTTGATTTTGTCTAGGGTGATGAATAGGGGTCTAGTTTTAGTTTGTTACAGGTGTTGACCCAGTTTCGCCAGCACCATTTGTTGAAGAGGCTGTCTTTGTTCCAACCTATATTTTTAGGTTCTTTGTCAAAGATTAGGTAGCCGTAGGTCTGTGGGTTCATTTTTGTGTCTTCAGTTCTGTTCCATTGGTCCTCAGGCCCGTTCTTGTACCAGTCCCAAGTTTTTTTTTTTGTTTGTTTGTTTTTTTTTATTATAGCTTTGTAATACAAATTAAAGTTTGGTATTGATATTCCTTCTGCACTGTTCTTCCTACTTAGGATTGTTCTTTCTATTCGGGGTTTTTTATTGTTCCATATGAATTTATGAATTGCTTAGTCTATTTCATTGAAGAAAGATGTTGGGATATTGATGTGTATTGCATTGAATTTATAGAAAGCTTTTGGTAATATTGTCATTTTCACTATGTTAATCCTCCCAATCCAGGAGCATGGGAAGTTTTTCCATTTTTTCCTTAGTTCTGCCTTAATTTCCTTTTTTAGGTTTTTAAAATTCTCTTCATAGACTTCTTTCTTTTCTTTGGTTATGGTTATTCCTAGGCATTTCATGTTTTTTGAGGCCTTTGCAAAAGGTGTTGCTTTTCTGACTTAGAACTATGATTGCTGTAAGTTTGTCATAGATATCCTTTATTATATTCAGGAATGTTCCCTGGTGTCGGGGGTTTTTAGCCTCTCGCACTCTCCTGTCCTGCAGGCTGTCCTGCAGCCCACAGGACTGCCTCTGGGCTCACCACCAGGTGCCATCTTGGCTACATGTGGTCCCAAGGTGGGAGGGGGGCCAGCTAGAACTACCTCTTAATGATGCAAGGCATCCAGGTGGGCAAGCCCCACATCTCCCCCTTTTGTTTTTTATTAATAGAGGATGGGTACCAGGCTGGGAGTATGGGCAGAGGTTGTCTCTTCTGGAACAACTTCCTGCTGAAAGGGGGCAAAGTAGTCAGGGGCCCCTGATTTGTCATATGTCCTGGTACCGTCCAGTTTGGTTGGTGAAAGCCCTCATCATTTCCACAAGAATGGTTAACAGGGCCAGAGGGTGTCATGGTCTCCTCTGGCCAGCTTCTGTAGCTTGGGCACATCAGGAAGGCCCTAGGGCTGGGGCTTCCAGTGTCCAGCTCTGTGCTGGGCACAGCAGTGTAGAAAGATGATGGCCTTGAACTGCAAGTTCCCAGGTGGTGACCTCAGTGAGGGATGTTATCTTGTTAGAAGAGACTTTTGAAAGGGTCAGGCAAAAGGCGACAAGTTCACAGAGCCAGTCAACATGAACAACGTGGAAGAATATACCCTTGGCATAAACCAGAAAAATTCCATTTGGAACATAAACCCAATCGTGGCCCATTACAAGGAAGGAGGAATAACTGGACTGGGGGCAGGAAAGAAGTGTCTAGGGATAGTGGACTAGTTGGGAGTAACCAGTCAGAGGCTAAAATATATATATATACACAAATAGGTGGGTAAACAACTATTCCTCTTGATCTCCTGGCTCTGATTAGTTTTGAAGAAGGCGAGACAAAGTGACTCCATTTAGGATGTGACACCATTCTCCTCTTACTCCTCTCCATGATCCTTGTTCCCTGGACTGGCTGAGTCCCAGGGGTCTAGATGCTTGTTGCTGGGATGGCTTGCCCCCATTGGCATTCATGGGGTTTGAGCTCAGGGCCTGGGCTCATCCCTGAGCTCTTCTGCTCGAGGCTAGCTCTCTACCACTTGAGCCATGGTGCCACTTTCAGCATTTCACTGGAATAGAGCTTACCTGTAACTTATTGAGAATTGACCAACAAACACTTGCCAGAGTTTACACTTAGAGAACAGCAGACTGAATGAGATCCATGTGCCATCAAATCAAATCATATCATTTGAACTTACCAGCAGGTGGAAGAGAGCACAAATGAATAATAATCAAGAGGGCAAGGTTAAGACAATGTAAAATCTCAGCTTCAGCAGTGGTTGTGTCTTCCATCCTGGATCAGCAGGCTTCTTTAGTCATGTGTGATGGAGGCAGGCAGGGAGATGGATTGGATCTGGGCAAAGCTGTAGTAACAACTCTGGGAATCCTCTAGATATATTGTCACACCTCCTGTAAGATTCTACACAGACTGTTTAAAGACATTTGAAATTCCCCAATATTTCCTGGTTGGTTGCTCTGAGTACTCTGGCGGCTCAAATCCTTTATCTAGAAATGTATTTTAAGCCTTTACAATTACAAAATTAGAAACACTTATCCATTCAGTTTTCCAATAAATTAGTGAGAAACATTAGCTTGCTTTCCCCCCCCCCTTTTTTTTTCTACATGCAGAGTTAATGAGAATTTACTTTTATCCTCAATAGTTTATTATACATACTTTCAAATATTGGCCTGATTATATGTAACTTAAGATAGTTAGGAGGCTTACTTATTACATCACAGTATACACATAGAATTTAGTACCTGAATCATTAGACTGATATCCAAAACAATTATCAGAATTACAAACACAAGAAATCCAGTCACAGCATCTTTGCTTTTTTAGTATATCTAAATTGCAAAAAATAGCATAGGAATCAAATCACATCAGATAAATAAACTTTTTAACCATAAAAAAAAAAACTTTTTCCAATTCTTAGTATCTTTCAAGGTGCAGTTTCAGAAATTCCAGTCAAATCACTCATTGCTGTATATTAGAACTTTTTGGAGTTTTTTTTTCAAACATGTTAGTTGTAGTTACAGAGAGTTACCAGGAGTTGGAATCTCCAAGTCCCTGCCCAACCTCCAGGAATTTGGCATGCCCACCACCTGGGGCGAGGGCGGGAAGCACTTGTTAAAACCCATTTTTAGAAAACATCATCGACAAAAAAAACCTAAGGCCTTTCCTGTCTCTTTTAAAGCAGATGTTAAGCAAGCAAGCCCTTTTTTCTCCTGGGTAGCCAGGGGGCTGTCTCCCCCCCATCCAAAACACTTTTCAGCAAATGTTTCCAGGCTCTTTAAGGCAGACTCAGAAGCCATCCTCTCCAGTCCACAAAGCATGGTGGGAAACCTCCAGTGGAGGACGGGGAGGAGGCAGCGGGAAGCCCCCTGGTGCCCCAGCGCTGCAGCAGCAGCAGTGAGGCATGGCCCAAGGCTTGCATCAGGAAGCCCCCAGTGGGGAGGGGCACAGCAGAGGCCATCCTCCATCTTGCTTCTCCGCCACGCATTCTGGCGGCACAGGGGCACTTGGCTGGGGGCCTGGGGAACTTGGCCCAGGCCCCTCCCTCTCCTCCAGGGCAGCAGGAGGGCTCCTCCCTCCCAAACAGCCAGGATGAAAAGGCCAGCAGCCTCCAGCCAGATCGCGATGTGTTTCAATGCTTTCAAGACCCTCCGGGTCTGGGAGTTCGAGACGCCCAAACCTATGTTTTGTAGCATGAAGCTCAGTGCTTTTATCGCTTGGTCATCATGCTGAGTTTGAGTATGCCCCATCTTTTCAGGCCCTCCCCCTCTCAGATTCCAATTGGCCTTGCCCGCCGAAAAGTTTTACCTTCATGCTTCGTGCCCCATATTGAGCACCAGAAATGCCGAGTGTTTTTAGCCTCCTGCGCTCTCCTGTCCTGCAGGAGAGATGGGATAGCACACCCCATGCAGACGGGTCCAGGAAGAGGATAAGAGGGCTGACAACCTGCCACCCAGCCCCCCTCTCGACGGAGGACACATAGACAGTCCTGGAGCCAGTCAGCGCTAAGACTTGTTTAATGGTGGCAATGAGCTGTTCTTTTTAAAAGGGCCAGAGGGCGGCAGAAGGGGAGGGGTACATGCACCTACATAGGGGCTGGCATTTGATGCCTGAGCTCTCCATCAGGGTGGAGCTCTGAGGGACCTCCCTAAGGGGCCGCCTACATCTACATCACGGCCCACAGGACCGCCTCCGGGTTCACCACCAGGCGCCATCTTGGCTACACGTTGTCCCAAGGTGGGAAGCAGGGCCAGCTAGAACCACCTCTTAATGATGCAAGGCATCCAGGCAGGCATGCCCCACACCCTGGAATCCTAGTTTTTCCAGGGCTTTTATCATGAATGGCTGCTGGATTTTATTGAATGCCTTTTCTGCATCTAGGGATATAACCATGTGATTCTTTGCCTTGCTCCTGTTGATGTGGTGGATTACATTAATTGACTTGCATATATTGAACCAACTTTGCATCTCTGAAATGAATCCAGTTTGTTCATAGTGTATGATTTTTTATGACTTGTTCAAGTCAGTTGTTCAGAATTTTGCTGAGGAGCTTTTCATCAATGTTTGTTAAGGAGATGGGTCTATAGTTCACTTTCCTTGATGTGTTCCTGTCTGGCTTGTAATTAGCATTATGCTAGCATTGTACAATGTGTTTGGTAGTGAGTTTTTACTCTCTATTTCATTGAAGAGTTTTAGGAGTGTTGGTGTGAGATCTGTTTTGAAAGCCTTGTTGAATTCTGCTGTGAATCCATCTGGACCTGGGCTTTTTCTTGGAAGGGAGATCTCTTATTTCAGTTTCAATTTCATTGCTCAATATGGGTCTGTTAGGTAGATTTACATCTTCTTGGTTAAGTTTGGGCATATCAATTGTTGTTAAGAATTTGTCCATTTCTTCTGGGTTTTTGAATTTGTTGGCATATAGGTTTGCAAAATAGTTCCTTATTGTATTCTGGATCTTTGTTGTTTCTGTGGTGATGTTACCTGATTCATCACTGATCTTGTTTATTTGGGTGTGCTGTCTTCATTTTTTTCGTCATATTTGCTAGGGGATCTGTCTATCTTGTTAATATCTTCAAAGAACCAACTCTTTGTTTTGTTGAATCTATAGTTTTCCTAGATTCTAAGTCATTTAATTTTGCTCTGATTTTAATTATTTGCTTCCATGTATTGGCTTGAGGTTTGGCTTGTTGTTCTCTTTCAAGGAGTTTGAGTTGCTTTGTTAAATTGTTGAATTGAAATTTCTCCTGTTGAAGTAGGAGCTCAGGGCTATAAATTTTCCTCTGAGTACTGCCTTTGCTGTGTCTCAGAGGAGCTGGTAATTTGTGTGTTTGTCTTGGTTTAGTTCCATAAATATTTGAAATTCCGTTTTGATTTCCTCGATGATACGTTGGTGATTCAAAAATGTATTGTTGAGTCACCATGAGTTGTGGAGTTTTCTTTGGTGGAATTTTGTGTTGAGCTCTAGTTTTATTCTGTTGTGTTCAGAGAGAATGCAAGGGATGATTTCTATGTTTCTAAATTTGCACAAGTTTGCTTTGTGCACTAACATGTGATCATTTTTGAAGAATGTTCCATGTACTACTGAGAAGAATGTATATTCTAAGATTGTGACACCAGCCTACTTGTGGGGGCCATTCGCTTGATAGATTTTATTCCAGCCTTTCATTTTTAGAATATGTTTGCTTTTGCTGGCAAGTTGAGTCCCTTGGAGGCAGCAGAAAGGTGACACAAGACATTTGTTGATGAAAAATATTATTGAGTAGAAATTTTATTGACTAGGAGTATTAACTAAAAATATAAGCATTTTTATAACCATAAACTGATATCCTTAAAATGTGATTTATGGATTTAATTGACATATTATTTCCTTTAAAATATTATGAAGGTACAGGCTTTAGGTTGATTCTTCTAAAGCATTCTTGGTGACATAATGCTGATAATTAAATGTTGAATTTGCAAACACACACAAACATACTCACATCATTTGCTGTGCAAAAGCTCTACAGTTTGATGCAATCCCATTTATCCAAACTTTCTTTGATTTACTGGTTTCTGGGCCTTTATTAAGAAGTTTCAACCCATGCCGAGGAGCCCTAGTAATTCTTCTATTCTTTCCTACAATGTTTTCAGGGTATCTGCTTTTACCTTGAGGTCTTTGATCCATTTGGAATTGATTTTGGTGCAGAGTGATATATAAGGATCTAGCTTTAGTTTATTACAGGTGCTTAACCAATTTTTCCAGCACCCTTTTTTGAAGAGTCTGTCTTTCTTCTATCCTATTTTTTGGCTCCCTTATTAAAAATTTGGTGGCCATAGGTTTGGGGTTGCATTTCTGGATTTTCAATTCTATTCCATTGGTCCTCAAGCCTGTTCTAGTGCCACTACTAAGCTGTTTTTATTACTCTAGCTTTGTAATAGAGTTTGAAATTCAATATAGATATTCCTCCCACACTGTTCTTCCTGCTAAGGATTGTTTTTACTATTCAGGGTATTTTGTTGTTCCATATGAATTTTTGGATGGCTTCCTCTATTTCATTAAAGAATGGTGTTAGAATATTGATGCGTATCAAATTTGTAGATAGCCTTTGGCATATATATCGTAAGTTTGCACTTATTATCCATAAAAAGTACATCTATATGCATATACATGGTTGTGAATTATGATTGTCAGGTAAATTGTAAAGCGATTTTCAATTTTAGATTGGGGTATTTGTATATGTTTATGAGATAAATAATTTATGAAATAATTATTATTAGATTATAGTTGGGACAGGAATAGTAGAGAATATAAAATCAACCACAGGGAAACTGTTGCTTTCTGCGCAACACAAAAATCCTAAAAGTTAGGAGCTTCTGAGTTTCAATGCAAGGCCCATTACCAAGTGTTGACCACTCTTTTTAACTTTATCACTCTCATATCTACCATATCTATCACTCTCCACCAGGCTTCATAATATCCATAAATGTATTTCAATAGCAGTATTACCTTTATTTTGATTAACATTGAAATGACCACCTGATTTTAAATCACCTCTTAAACCAAAAGGAAAAGCTGACGTAAAAAGCTGTGAAATTTCTGTAATTCACAATACTTCTATTTCAACACATTTTGCTTAATTTCTTTTTAGAGGTAACAGAGAAGTAGAACAATTTTTTTAATATTGGAATTAAAAGTGACTGCTGAAACACCTTTAAATTTAAAGGTAGATTTGGAATAGTTCAGCTTCAATTCTAGTTTATTTAGTTTTTTTAATGTAGGCATATTGCTAAATTTTTGAACATCAACTAAATTGAGAAAAATACTTTTGCATCAAAATTATGGATTCATGATTCTATTAATAATTTTAATAAAGACTATGGAAGATTAAGATCCAGGATTAGAGAAGATCGCTTTGTGCTGTCCTAAACAGACAATACTTCAAAGTTTATTTTACTACCTTTTCAGTATGTGTAAATCGATGTGGCCACATGATTTATTATTATTCATTCTTCATGATTTTTCACAACAGATTCAAAGTCAGACAGAATGGATGTTAGATCAATGAAATGAACTCTATTCTTCAAGGCAAATTAGTAGTTCTGATTTCCACAGCAATGAACTCAATGTTTGTGTGTCCACAATATCTACATCCCTCAATCCTATCACCCCATGTAATGATACCAGAGACCTAAGGGCTTCAGAAAGTGACTAGGTCACAATGCTGGAGCCCTCTTGAAGGACATTAATGCTCTTACAGGAAGAGATATCACACTTCCTTCTCCTGCTATCATTTCACCATGTGCCATACAACAAAAATAAAGCCATCTGCAAGCCAGGCAGTAGGTGGTTAATCACCAGGTATCAGCTCAGCTACGACTCTGATCATGGACAATCAGGCTCAAGAATGGTGGCACATCAGTTTATGTTGCTTATGATACCTACTGGATGCTCTGCTATTGTTTTGTAAGAACCTAAATTGACAAGTAGATATTGGTCCGTTTGTTTGTTTGTTTGTTTGTTGTTGTTGTTGTTGTTGTTTTCCCAGACTGATGTTGGACGACTAACCTCTTGATTACTGCCTACTGCTAAGTGTGGAAATCTGTTTTAGCTAATAAAGACTGGACAATGCCAAAAATATGCATCTATTTTTCTACAGTTCTAAGCTGGGTTTCTCCAGAAGCCAGTTTTCAGCTTGTGGCCAGCTATCTGCTCTTCCTGTAAGGTCACTACTCTACTTAAATACAATTTTGTACTTCCATTCTACACTTACCTATTCATCTCAATATTTTTATTATCTTAAGTATTTGTACAAAGGGCTTGCCTAAATTAATCAATATTATTTAATATCACCTCTTTCAACATTCTCACTCATCTCTCCCAATCTACTTCTTCCCTTAAGTTATGTATTGATTTTTTGCTAATTAACAAAGAAGATTATGTGTACAAGGTATCTTGATCTGTGTCATCACTTCAACATCTTCACCCCCTCCTTTCAACTTAACCCTTCTCTATATTTCTCAATTCTGTAGTGTACAAAGTGAATCCTTGCCTGAATTCTTCTCACTTTCCCCTTTCATTCTTCTACCCTCTCACCTTGGGCCCACCCTCCATGTAACAAGTATACATTTCCTTCTACGGAATCTGTCCAATAGAGCACAAACAAGGCCATGCCAAAGCTACTAGCACAATCATATTCATTACAACATTCCAAGATATGAGATCAGCCTAGATGGCCCTCAGTGGATGAATGGATCAAGAAATGGTGGTATATATGCCCATGGAAATTGTTCTAATTCATTGAAAGAGTGATACTGTACCATTCATAAGGAAATGAAAATATTTGCAAAAATTATAATAAGCAAAATAAGCAAACACATCTAGGATGTGCCTATAAGTCTACAGGTAAACCCAGTAGGTGGTAAGCAAGGGATTGCAAATGAATTAATTGGCATATGATTGGTAGACTCTATCAAGAGCACAATAATATAATTCTTTAAAAAGACTAAGTCAAAGCCTATCCTTACCTTCTTATATGACGTGTATACAAATACACTCATTCTGGAGGCTTAGGACTTCCACATATAAATTATTTTAAAAAGAATTCATGACCAGCCCCAACATTAGGAGAGATTGTAATTCAGTGTATCTTTGAAATACAGTGCTGCTAGTGAGAAAGAAATTGGTTGTTTTTATTTTTTGTATGATCAAACGTTTTTATCAAATTAGGATTCAAAGTTAGTGTTTTCTATATGAAAATCATTTGCAATATTTCCTCTGCTAACACTCACTTGTAAGGAGATTTTTGTCTTTTAAAATTCTACTCAAAAGAGATATGGTGCATGCAATGAATTTGAAATGCCTATTTTAGTATCCATGATATTTTTAAGGCAAACAGAAAAGAAAGGAAGATGATGAAGGATGGAAGGAAAAACTTTGGAGGGATAGGAGACAGACAGAAAAAAAAGCAACAAGGGGGGAGGGAGAGAGGGAGGAAAGTATGGAGGTAGGAAGAAAGGGAGGGAGAGAGGCACAGTAACAGTAGAACATGCTGCTTTCCTCAAGTGATTTCCTCCTGTCTCATTGCAAGCACCATTGAATCTGTTTTGTTAGAACCACTAGCAGAATAATGAAAAATGAATACATTATCAAATATAATTAAATTCCTACAAGTTAAATGGCTGTTCTGACTTCAAATGTATCATAAGTATAAATTAAGGTAGGTAATATGCAATTAAATTATTTTATGTTAGAATCTGAGCTCATATAAAGATATATTTCTATTCAAATTCCAACTACATTTTTCTACATTATTTCTGCCTGGTGAGCACATCAGTGAACACACCGGGGTAAATGAAATTTTTAACATTCCTCCATTCATTTCCTTTTATCTCATTCCCATTTGAAATCATTTTGAAAATCTAACTTGTTATTATTCTTATTCCATTTTTAATCTGTGTTAGGTAAAGAAGTTGAGTCAGCAATGCATATTTTCAAGTCTCTATCTACTTTCCAACCTCTACAAGACATTCATAGCTAAATAAGCTACAACATTGATCATAAGCACATTTGAACGGGGGAAAATAATGAAATGAAAAAAATGTAGCTAAATAGTGTATGAACTGAATATTTATGCTTGAGTTTTATAGAAAGAAAATATACCAAGAAAGTAAAGCAAGGAGAATGAGCTACTTTCAGGACCATGCACAACATATTTAGTTCTATTTTAATCAAATATGTATTATATTCTGTGTGTTGTAATGACTATAATTCCAAAAATGCTTCAGTGAAATTAAAAATAAATGTAAGCCATACTAATAAAATTTCAAAACATATGTTCAGTAGAATAGTCAATTTTTCACGATCCAAGTATATTTTTTCAAAATTTGTTACTATCTTCATAACCAACAAAATGTATTTCTTACCTTATTGTAAAATGTATGCTGATAAAAATGCTTTCATTGATTAAATAAGTATAATAATATTTGTGTCTGAGTTGGGTGCTCTCTTAAAAGTACCGTATTTATAAACATTATTTCAAGTATCTCAGATTTAAGTACTTAGGATTTAACATGAGAAAGATAAAAGAAACATCATTGATGTAAGCCATCTATGGTCTATTCTACACCTCAGCACAGGGATTTCACTAAAGATTTATTTTATGGGCATAATAAAATTGTGAAGTTATTCAGAAGTATTCTTGTAAGAAATAACTCTGTATCATTGTATTTCATCTGAACAAGGGCACATAAAAACGTCCCGTCATTGTCAACATTTAGCATTTTACAGTATTTCATGGAGAACCACTTATTACTAGGAAAGAAAAGACTATCATTGAAAATTGTATTGTTGAAAATGTTAAATGTAGTCATTAGTTGCCTTATGGAAATGTAATGCACAATATCACGCAAGATCATCCTACATTGATATTCAAAACAGCAATTTCCATTTTCATACAGGAGTAGAAAACTGTTAACAAAATAGAAGAAGGCACAGCTAGGCAGAATTTTATATTTGTGAAATTTATAAAACATGTACACATTTAACACCTAATAAGCAACTTATAGTTAGACTATGTGAGCCATGTTGAACACTATCTACTCCAGATTACAGATTATGTTTTCTGTGCATTGTCATTGACAAGTGATAAAACTCTAAAACACCTAGGTTGATAGACGTTCAGCATCTGCAGAATAATGAAACCTTTAGAAAATATAGAAAAGGAAGCCTGGTGCTGCTGGCTCATGCCTGTATTCCCCCCTTCTCAGGAAGCAGAAATGTGAAGATCAAGGTTCAAAGCTAGCCTGAGCAGAAAAGTTTATGAAACTTTGATCTGTGATTAGCCAGCAAAAACCAGAAGAGGAAGTTCAGCTCAATTGTTAGAGTTCTAGCTTTGAGCAAAAAGCCATGCTACCATACCAAGATATGAGTTCAAGCCCCAGTGCAAAAAAGAATGAGAAGGGCAGAGGAGACTGACAACAGATGTACCTGAGACAATGTGTCATGTGCATCTATGGAAAGGTCACAAGGAAATCTTCCATGTGCAACTACTATATCCTAATAACATAACTTAAAAACTCTATTGGATTATACCTTAGGAAAAATTATCATTGCTAAGGTACAGTCAATTGAAAAAACCATTAACTTGGAAACATATAGAAAAGTTTCCTGTCTACAGTAACTTTAGCAATTTGACATTATGATTTCTTTTTCTGCTACTCTGTATTCTATAACTATCATTGAGATTTTTTTTCTAAAAAAAATTATAGCACTCCATACCTGAGTGTTTTGGCATAATTATTGTTCAGCATATTAATTTTAGGTGTAGATAGATAAAAATGAAAAATATTTATTTGTTTAATTATTTCAAAATCATAATTTTATTTCTGTACTATAATCAAATATTCTGATTTAACATTTGATAGGTTTTCAGTTACTTTCTTTTATATATTACAAATTATATGATGTAACTTAAGCATGGTATTAGAACATCCCTGTATACATCAAAGCCAATTTTACATGATTTTAGAAGTGCTTTTTGTACTACTATCTTATCATTGTTTTAAAAAACCATTTTAAGCAACATAGTATTATACCAAATTACATACTTTTTTCAATGACATCCATGATTTTGGATATAAAAGTATTGTCCATTAATTTTAGTAAATTTCATTTTAGTCCAAACACAAAGGAATAATTTTCTATGCCAACATAATCATTATTAACAACATGATTCTACTAAGTTTTAATAAGAAATACATTATGCCTTAGAATTATGAGCCCTCCAGTGAGGACACAGTCTTTGGCCCTTTTTTTTGTCAAAGTCTTTATTATCTTTCAGTAGCTGTACAAAGGAGTTGCCATTGAACAAAGCAGTTTATGAATACAATGATTTATATCAGTGTTGCCCCCTTCAACCTGCTCCTCCCCGGCCGTTTGGCCCACCTCTATCCTCAATTGTCTTAATTTTGTGACATATACGATGAATTCTTTAGTTCTGTAAGATGTATTGTACTTCTGACTTAAAGACCTATAAACTACTCTGTGTTGTGTTAAACCACTGAGTTTGCAGTATTTTTTTTTTCTTAGAGCAGCAGCAGCAAACTGATATACTCCTGGGAAAAAGCTATAGCAATGAAGCACTATGTTGGTATTTCTTAATGCTATATTTTTATCCAAAAATATTTCTGGAATTTTTGGGGGGAGAAAGTTATATTTTTAACATGTTTTTATTTGGGGGGGGATGGGTACCTTTAAGTAGCTGTACAAAGGGGTTTCAAATCAACCTGTCATTTCAGGAGTATAATGCATCTCGGTCAATGTCACCCCGTTCATCCTTCTCCCCAACTCTCCCAAACTACCTATCCCTGAAGTTTCCTAGTTACATTTTCACATATATATCTTTAGTTTTATGACTGCATTTGCCCAGCTTTGTTCTCTCTAGTCATCAGCCATCCCACCTCCTGACAACATGAATTCCAACTTCCTGGTATGTATTTAAACTGTACATTAGTCATTCTAAAGCTATTTTTAATCCAAAATATAAAAAATTCAGACAAGATTCCTATCAATGATAGCAGCCACTATATTTTAATTTTATAAGCTTTCAATATGTTCCTTCTTACAAGAAAGTGCCTTGGTGAGTTAAAAATATGTATTACAAAATGATAGTGGGAACGAGAAAGACTTGAATTTAGATTTCTCACCGGCTCTGACTTGTCACTAGAAATACTTTAGTAAGTAAACTACGAAAAATGCATATTATTTTTAATCATAAATATGACAGATGAACATACATTTGAATAGATGAAATAGAACAGTTAGTATAACAAAATAAAGTAGCCATTAGCTACACACTTGCTTAGTTATCTACAATATGGACATATACATTCATAATTGCTTTTTTAACATACCTTTGCTAATGTTTTCACAGGTATGTATGTGTAAATATCACTTTACCTAACATTTTGTAACATTCTGTACACAATATTTTGTATGTTACCTTTACCATTTAAGATTGTTCTTTTTATGATTTCATTGATTTGATGGAAAGTCATAATTAACATGATGTAGAAATTCTATGAAGTGCATGATTGTTTGGAATTTCAATATACTACATCTTAGCCAAAAAAATAGATGTAACTATCATAACTGTCTATAGAAAGACTGAAAAGAGCATCAGAATAACGTTTATAAGAAGCAAAGTTTATTCTCACTGCACTACTTTAATTAAAGCAAAAGCAGATCATTTACAAGATTCACATAAATCTAAGATAGGGGAATTTGGCAACATTTGTGATATAATAAATAATTAAATTAAAGGAGGCCTTTTGTCAAGTGTTGAACTATTGCTGTTGTGCAATGAAGTGTCAATGTATCCACAAAACAGAAAACTGAATTGTCTATTTTCCATACAAATGAGCTTTCAGGACTTTAAAAATATGGAATTACTAAAATTTTATTTCATGATGAAGTTTAGTGAAGTCACCTCATTGAAAGTATGTAATTGAAAAACTGTTCATTTCGTGTGAGTTTATACTAATGCAAACTGTTTGTTTTAAAATGGTTTAATCCAGGCATTTAGATACTGGATGGCAATGACATTGATAATACTTCGATGGAGTCCACATACCCCCAGCCTTGCTCCAATGCAGTTGCTTCCAATAAATGGCTGGATCTCTTTCCTTTCTCTGCATCCAGCAGCACTTTCCACCCATGGAAGTCTGTCTTCTCTTGCTTCTAAGGCTTGAGACAGAATGGGCCCTGCACTGGTAATAGACATAAACTATGAGAAGAGGGAAATGGAGGGTTATCTCATCGTTTTACCAGTCACTACTTTTTCAATCCCACCAGTGCTGGTGGAATCAGTCACTGGCTGGGGATTCTACTTTTAGAGTAAGAGGATGACATCCGTCTAGCAGTTTCTTGGGTCTACTCTCTCCATCATACCTACAAAACCACAAGTCTATATTTGCTATATATTTATAATACCAACATCATATTTTTTTCTGACTGGAACAATTATCATAGGGCTCTGAATCTGATATAAACAGACTTTGTAGGAAGTTGTGCCCTAAAATCACAACAGGTTCCTTGTGGAGATTTTCTTTAACTTAAGCTTTGGGGAAATGAGGAAAAAGGAGTTTCTAATTCCTTATCTGGAAAAGAGGGGAAGGTCCATTTTGTTTGTTTCCTTTCTCTTTCCATCTCCTAGAACTCTTCTTACAGTGAGTTAAGAATGGTGGAGAGCATTCTGCAATGTGTTCTCTCGCTACGGTAGTTTCTGTGTCTTTTATCACCGTGTGTCTCCCAGTTGGAATCATGTGCTTTTCCCTCTTTTTTTTAAATCAATAGATTTTAGTGTTTTTAGTGTTCAGTTACAATCTTAGTATCACATGAAAAGCTTCATTTCTTGTGTTTCAGTTGTTATTTGGGATAAATATCTTTCTAAATTCTGCACGGTCAAGGAAAACAGTACACATTATAAGATTTTAAGTTGCAGAATTATTATTCAAAGCTTCATCAATAATTAACCAAATTAATTATTGAGAAAAAAGTCATTCAATTAATATTAATTGGATTGAATGTTAATATTTGTGTTTTATTATATTATTTTTATTTATTTATTAAATGTATGTTATTTATATGTATTAAATATTCATTTAATATTAAAAAGTACATGTATTTTGTATCTCTGTAGTTGGCTATAAAATGTCTAGAGAGTTATGTATTGAAGACTTGGCCCCCAGCTGATGAATTGCAAGGATTAAGGTGTCAGGAGTTCTGGTCCTAGGTCAGATGACTTGGTTGGTTTGAGCCTTATACAGGAAGAAGGGCATTCAGTGGAGCTCTCTCTTAGGAGGATGTAGAGGAAGTGGCTTCTTACTTCAGGTAGTCAGGAAGCAGACAACGATCAAGAGAAAGGAACCAAGAGAAATTGCACTCAACCAGGTCCTGAACCTGTCACCCTAGCTATTTGGGAGGCTGAGATTGGAAAGGTCATAGGTCCAAGACATGCCAGCCAAAAGTCTTGGTGACATTCCTTCTCAGTAGAAGAAGCAGGATGTGTTATGTGTGACATCCCAGCTAGAGTAGTAAGACTAAAATAAAGGAATGCTGCTCTAGATGTTGGCTGAAGCAAAAAAACGAGATCACTAATATCAAAATCTACTAATAACAAGAAAATGACCTGGATTGATTTCTTGTTGATTCAGTGCTTGATTGTTTTTGTTAAATTTGTGGAGGTAGAAAACAGTCCAATAAGATTATAATATTTTCCAGCTATCAATGCTGTGCACTTAAGAATAAAAAAAGTTTTCTGCATTCTGTTTGTTATTCAAAATATGATGATGATGATGATGATGATGATAATAACATAGAAGGAAATATTTTTACAATATCTTTAAAGCTTAAATATTGTTATATAGTGGGAAGAAGCTGAAGGAAAAGAATAACAACAATGGTTTATAGTCTCAGATTTTTCTTCCAATTTTGAATACTACTTTGTCATTCTACAAATCATGTTACACAGTATCATTTTCTCTTTGGAGTGTCTGTTGTTTTCTTATTCAAAGAACTGACATCTCCTGTAAAGTATCTTATGTTTTGAAGTCTTAGGAAAGAAACTGACTTGATTATCTTTGGTTACAAATAGAAAAATGATGGAGAAGAGACTGAGTGATTTGGCTTTGGACTCCCCTCAACCCCAGGGCCAAGCTATTATAGAAAAGGACAACATAAGAACTTGACAATTCCTTAAGAGTGTTGGATGGAATAGAATAGGTAAAAATCCAAACTCCAGATGAATAGAGCTAATATAGCTAATAATAATAATAGACATGCACAGTATATGTATTGCTCCTGCAAGAGTACATTTGGTTGAAATCACAGTGAGTCATGCAAGCAAGGATTGAACAGTAGGAAGATTTATTGGGAATATCCTGGGAGCATGATATGTTTGGAAGAGGTAAAACCAAATTTTGCCTGCACCATTGAACTTATATAGTGTGAAACAGCTAAAATAACTATTGTATAATACAAACGTTTAGAAAGTTTTGTAGTAAGAGCAGTGAAAAGGCAATTAAATCTACCTCTGGCATCAAAATGGAGGAAAGTGTCTTTATAGACAGGTAGTACATTGTAAGTTTTCAAGAAGACATATCTAATGGGTAATATTCCTTAATGAAACAAACAATAAGAATAGTTCAAAAATAGCCTCATCACTGTCAAAAGGAAACACTGGGTCCTAAACAGAGATTGCCACCATCATCACTGTTATTTTTCTCTCAAATGCTGAGAACTAAGTCAAAGAGCATTAGTGCTCATTGGTTGCCTACACACTAACCATAATTTCAAAATCACTATTGGTGTGTTTACAGACCTACATACAATATTTTATTCCCTATCTCTCAGTATCTAATTTCAGCTGATGCAGAAAGGACATACTGTCCCAAAACTGTATTGATGCAATACTTATGAAAATATAGTGTTTCCTAAACAGTGTATTCAGACAGATTTAGGAGGTCCATAAAATCACTGATTGTCTGATACGGTAAATTTTCTTGCTACCTTCTGGGCAGCTAAATCTACCATGCAATGTGCCACAAATAGAGAAACCTGCACATTGAAGCATATGTATTATTATTTTTTCTCATCATCTTGTTCCTTTCACTGTAGACTTTATTTTTATGCCCTCCCCCGTGTTTTTCCCCATCATGGATTAATATTTCACTTCTTTCTCTCCACACTCTGTCTAGGTTACCTTTGAAAACCTTTTTTATAATTAAAACACATGCCATATTTCACTCTCTTTGCTGCAGTTCCCTTGGCCTGACTTATTCATTGAAATCTAGCTTCCTAAGTCAATTACATCTTCCCTGGGGCTTTCTTCTCTAATGATTGTTCTTTTTACCAGTCTCCACGTATCTCAGAATTTATTCCCTATCATCAGGGCCCAGCCTTACTTCTTCTAGACCTTTCAGATTCTTTTACTTTTATATTTTACTTTATTATATCCTTCTTGGTAGTGAGCCTTGTGACTCTATCTCTGATCGTATCTCCTCAGCTGCTTTGAAGGCAAATATAGGAAGGACTTTAGTGGAGGCCAGGGAAAAGAAAGAAACTGTATCAAGTAATAAACTTCACATGGTATCTCAATCCTAAATTCTAGCTAATCAGGAGGACAAGGGAGGAGGATAGTGACCTAAGGCTGGCTTGAGAAAACATGGAAGTGTGATCTTAAAAATAGAATAAGGAATAGCCATGGTTCAAGTGTGAAGGCATGCATTTCTCCCCCAAAACTCAAAAAATACATTCATTCTATATGACAAATGGCATTTTCCTGTGAAATTCTCTATTCTTTGTATTTACTATCATATCTCACGTAGGTCCACTTTTTAAATTTGTAAAGAAAAAATTCAAAAAGATATTTTTTAAATAGTAAAACATTACTTCCCCCACACAGATAACTGGAAGTTAAAAAAACAGTAGAATAATATCACCATCCCAAGTATGTTACTGCATAAAGTATTATGTATCTATACAATAAAACTAAAAATTGAAAGAAATGCAACACTAATATTGACAAACTGCTACTACATAAACCAAGACCAAGTCTTCACTTCAACCTTGGAAAAAAAGTCAGAGTTTATAATTATAGTTTATTTTCATGTTACTTATTCTATGTCTATTAATGTGCAGTCAGGAGACTTTATCTTCAATGTCTAAAAATTTAAGGACTGTTCAATTTATTTTGGAAAAGCTTTCTCCACCTACATTTCCTTATATTGACATTGACCATCCAATTAAAACATGATTTCTCAGCTGTGAAGTAATGGAAGAACCATCTTTGCAATTAGACCATTCATCATCAACCTTTTACCCAAGAGTTGTAACATCTGGTGTGTGGGCCTATGTCTGTGTGTGTGTGTGTGTGTGTGTGTGTGTTTGTGCTTGTGTGTATATATGTGTGTATTAACATTGCTTAACGTTGGGAAAAATAGATGTTCTAATCTGTGCCCCAATATTTCTACCCTAACCTTAAAGTTATCCATTTCTCTGAAAGCTCTTGATTTCTTGAAAGAGCTATTAAATCCAAGCTTTTCCTAGATCATCTTTATGGGCAGAGCTATTCACACACACACACACACACACACACACACACACACACACACACACATTTATTTATAACAATATCTACACATATACTAAAGACTCATGACAATAGTATACTCCAGTCCCAGTATAACAGAATTTTATTCTAACTCTCCTTGCACATTTTTTACTTCATTCTGGAACAAAGTAACACAGCATATGAGCTCATTATCCCTCTATGAGCCATTCTCCAATTGTTACCACTCCTTCCTTTACTTCCTAGCTGAGATATCAACACTCTGTCTTACATCCTCCCTCTTACTACCTCTTACACCTGTGCATTTTCATCTTCATCCCACATGGGCTCTGATAATCTGCCGAACTTTACATGGAACTTCCGCTCTCCTTACTCCTTCCAATACTTTATCCTAGTGACCATTTTCTGTCCCAGTACCCCAAAAGGGAAAACTATAATCCATCTCTCTATCATTACTTAATGAATTTTTTTTTCAAATTTTTATTATCAAACTGATGTACAGAGAGGTTACAGTTTCATACATTAGGCATTGGATACATTACTTGTACTGTTTGTTACCTTGTCCCTTATACCCCCCTCCCTCCACCCCCTTTCCCTTTCCCCCATGAGGTGTTCCATTCACTTAGACCAAACAGTTTTGCAAGTATTGCTTTTGTAGTTGTTTTTCTTTTTTTAACCTGAGTCTCTCAATTTTGGTATTCCCTTTCAATTTCCTAGTTCTAATACCAGTATACATGGTTTCCAATATACTCAGATAATGTTACAGAGATAGTGTAGGTACAACCACAGGAAGGTGATACAAGAACATCATCTATAATAGATGCTACAGATACACATGGTACGCTGAAAGTAATTACAACTGTGATATAACAATCATTTCCATAACATGGAGTTCATTTCACTTAGTATCATCTTATGTGTTCATAAGGGTATAGCTAATGGGCTCTTGTGATCCTCTGCTGTAACTTGCCTAAACCTGTGCTAATTACTCCCAATAAGGGAGACCATAGAGTCCATGTTTCTTTGGGTCTGGCTCACGTCACTTAGTATAATTTGTTTCCCATTTTCACCTGTTGGTTCTATCACTTTTTTTGTTTTTTTTTTTGTGGTTGTTGTTATAATTGACCATTTTTTTTTTCTTTTTTCTTTCTCTGTCCTTATTTTATTTCCTTTTTATTACTCTTTTTTAAATAACTCTTCTCGGTCATGTGCATCTGTGTTCCAGTATTCTTAGTTCTCTCTATCTATTCTCTTTCTTTAAAAATTACTTTCCTATGAATAACATCTCCACTCTTTACGGCTAACTCTCCACTGTCTATCATTTTAACCTTGTTGTTTCTACTGATTCTACTCTCCTCCACATTTCCACGTCACTGAAACTAAACCAAAATCATCACACACACACACCCCATACATTTTACTCTAGTTTCTTTATTACCTCTAACTTATCCTCCTGACTTACTACTAGGTCCTCCAGATCCCATTGACCCCTGGTTATTGGATAGAGGGTTTCCCCACTTAATTCGAGTGAAACAAAGGGGTTCATAGAGAAAGCCAGTCCAAAAGGAACTTAATATAAGAACAAGAATTGCTCATAAAGTTGTGACAGTAAATAAGTAACTACTAAATACTTAATGACTTTTGAAATGAATACATCACAAAGAAATGAAAGAAGGAAGGGAAGGAGGGGGAGGGAGGTAGAGTGGAGGGAAGGGTTGCTTTACAAATTTCTTTTTCTTTCAGAATTTTAGAAGAAGGAAAAAGTCTCATGGGAAAATTCGTTTTTCATAGAAATATTTCATGTGAAAATCCTAGATAATACATTCTTCTTGGTATAAACTAATGTAACATTTTATTTGGGAACACTATTTGATGATGCTCTTTGTATTTTGAGGGTCAGTTTTATCAAATAACTTCAGTATGTAAAATAGAAAGTAAAACTTTGGGCTGGTGGAGGTTTTCAGTGTCATTTACTGACAAATAGAAGGATTCTATGATGAAATAGTGTTAAAGTATAAGTAGGGTATTGTGTGCCCATATAAATTATGATTGGGGCCAGTTTAATTTTTACTGGGGCCGCATATGAATGGGAAAATGGGTGTTAGCATTTTTATGAGGTCACAAAATGTCAGTTGTTGAATAATGACTCTGAATAAATATCCTATCCTCAGAATTTTAATCCTCCTGCTGTTCCACTTTGAAGGAATTGCTTTGGTAATAGATAGGTATTTACTATCATTCGACTGAATTCAATTTAAAAACACAGTTTACCATTTAATAGCCATTTTCTGTTTGCATCCATTTAACATTTTTAAGTTGAATCTTTCCTCACTTCCAATTTACCATCAATCCCTAAATATGATCGACATAACTGTGTAATTAATGATATACATATATATTATGATCTCCACAAAGCACAGGAGAATGTCAATGTTTTGTGTAATATGATTATAGCATAATATACATGTGTAAGATCAGTTTTGTAATATTGACATTGATGTTGCTATGGCATATTTTATTAGATATCTCACTTATCTGATGAGATAATGGGAAATTTTTTCATAGTGACTGGGTCTAGTAAACAAAAAAAGGTTGTATGACTTTCAAATTTAAACAGGATATGTTTTGACAAGTAGCTGAGATGCCAAATTAGCTAGTAAAGAACCTTCTTAGAAAGTGTTGCATCTAATTGTACAATTTAGACTAACTTGACTGGTAATTGCCTCTATCATTGAAACCAAGAACAAATCTTAAGGAAGGGATTGAAACATACATGGCAGACTTATGGTGAGAAAAGACTTTGATTTGTTACTAGGTTTCATCTTTATTCTATTAGAAATTATAGTATTAGAGATACTCTATTTTTTGTTTTTGGTGCCAAGAGGCAGTGTGGAGTTTGAACTCAAGGTCATGCTTTCACTCAACCTGCTTTCTTGGTCATTCATCCATCTATTACTTCAGTCAAGTTTCCAGTCTGATTTTATTCTAGTTATTTTACAAATTTAATCTAGCAAACTTTCCTGGTTGGGCAGACTTCAAAGCACTATGCCCAGATGTAGCCTCACAGTAGCTAGGATCACAAGCATGAACACTGGTTCTAGGCTTACCTTTAAGGATTATATTTCTTCTTCATTTTCTGCCCCACTGGAGTGTAGCAAAGCAATGCAGCTGTGGTTCAATCAGCCACATTATTACAGTTTTTCTGCTGTCTGATCCTTTTCCAAATTCTAATCTTCAAGCCTGTATTTTGACTAGATACTAGAGGGCTTTTGTTTAGATAACTTCTAGAAATACCCCTTTTTATTGAATAAAGTACTGGGCGGAGGGTTTTACATGACATTTTATCCATAGTGCATTATATCCTATAATAGTAGTGCATCTATTCATAGTACATCTATTCTCTATCAACTGAGCATTATTTATCCTATTTTATTCTGAGTCGGTGCCCACACCCTGTGTTCACAGATATTATATAGACACATAGATTCATCAGGTCATGTCACACAAAGTTGGAATATTTCACATTTCTTGTTTCAGAAGCAGACCTTTAAATGGGGGCTGAAGAAGGAAAACCTGACAAACACCAAGAATGTTTGTAACTAGAAGTCAAGCCAGGCAAAGTCTTGCTACATCTTCTTGGTCTTAAAATTCGGTTTGCATTTCTTATTTCTCTCTCCATATGTTTTGTATTTAAATTACTTCCCTATCTATCCCAGAAACTTTGACTTCTCAGAAACTGGAAGATACTGATTCATTACAGCTGTTACAAAAAGGGAATCAATGTTGGGTATAATTTTGAACATACTCAAAGCAACAGCCAACCTATAAAATAACATGAATCTCATGGAAAGTGCTTCCCCTTTGGCATTCTTCCACTCAACATTCATGACTTACTATCACACCATTTTTCTATCTGTATGCCAAAAGGTACACACTTACTTCAATGCTGTGTGAGAATAACATATGATGGTCTGTAATTAAATAGGGTGAACTGAAAAATGTACCATACAAAGAATGAAAGCTAAATACTCTAAACAACAGTTTCAGGACTGCTTTAGAGTCTTTTCTAACTCAATGATTCTTTTTTTTAATACAATTACTTGTATGTATGTGTCTTCATGATGATAGATCACTCTATCCTGGCATTAGGTTTCTGACTTGTTAAATCATAAAAAATTATTTTCCTTGTTCTAATTTCATGTTTACAAACATTTTATAGATTCCAATTTGGCTTTTTGCATTGTTTTGCCTGGAATGAAAAGTATATTCTAGAGTGACAAACTGAATCCATTTCCATTAACCAATATGGGCTTTAGAGTAAATTAATCTCTGTGTTTTGCTTTATTGGAAATGCAATTCATACAGGTCTTGCTGGAATGATGGGTGTACATTGGAAACATGCTCTCTCTCTCTCACACACACACACACACACACACACGTTTTTTTTTTTTTAAAAAGGAATTCTGCTCTTCGAAGCTTTAGTAACATTCGGTATATCATTTGCTTATCCAATTTTCAACTCTTCACTGTTTGTGGACAGCTCTTCGTGTCACAATTTTTCTGTATCATTTATATGAGTAAATGTTATTTGATCAACGAAGTAGAAATATGAAAAGAAAGGGCTCTGCCGGTCAACCAGACAGCTATCTCAGGGATTGCTCCATTCATTTCTTCAGACATTTCTTCATATATTAAGTTCTCCATTCACCCCAGATTTGACAGGATGTGCCCTAAAGATATATATATATATATATATATTGCAGAGGGCAGGCCATCATTATCTCAAGGAAATTACAAATTAGGAAATTCAGGAATTAAAATATGTTGGATAACAGATTGAGCATACTCATCAGGAACAGAGAACAAAGAAAGAAAGCAACACAGAAACAATTGTTTCTTTTGGAATAGAATAAATGTAAGAGAATATTAATTACATTTTGATCATTGCATAGAAAGAAGGTAGATGAATGAACCCAATTTAGAGAACTTATTATAAAAGCATCATGTTTTAGGATATGTTTAACATTATAATGAGTATAAGGGTATCTTAATGTTGCTTAGATATGCATTAACATTTTTAGTCCACAAGTATAAATATGGGTGGTTTTCCATTTTATATGTTATCAATGAGATTGCAATATGTCAAAAAATCTATTATTATAAACATTAATTGAATATTGTCCAACATATTTTAATAATTTTACCCAACTCAAACTTTGTACTTCTTGGAAATTTGTGTGCAACATCTTCTTCAACAAATGTTTAAGCAAATATATGCTAATCACCTAGTTTATACTAGATGGAAATGCTCATAGTACAGTGCCTAAAAGTGAATGAAGAACTGATCATCTTCCATTTCTTCTTTCTCCTACACTACCACTTTTTCCTCAAAGCTAGAAATGTTTCGCTCCAATTTTCTTCCTTCTGACAAATTCCATCAACTATAACCCTTATTTAAATTATGGTATTACCTTTTGCTATCTAAACATTTTAAATCCCAGAGTAATTGCACACAAGACATAAAAGCACATTTCTTTGTCTCTACTTCAGTTTTCAGACTGGCCTTGTACATCCAGACAGATACTTACCACGTCTTGTGATTGCATGCACAGTATACATTCAAAGAAGTTGAGCAGACAACTCGATACTCAAGGTTCTGAAAACTGCCTCTTGTGGCACTATGACAACACAAGGAACCAAATCAACACATTCATGAACCAAGTTCTGATTTCTTCCTAGACCTATATGACCAGTAAATTTGTCAGGTCATTCCCAGCTTGTGACAGGCAGCTTAGCGTTACAGCATCTTGGTGCACCAGACTTCATCTCTCTCTTTACATCAAGCTCTACTAGTAATTATTTGAAAATCGTGTAAGTCTGTGAAACACATGACATAATTCTACTGTGGAATTCTAATAAATAGCCATGAAATTCCTTTACTGATAATCTAACATTACTAGGTCATATTGGCTTCTATTTTATTAAGTAACCTAGTGTCAACATATGATTAAACCTGTTCTTAATCGAAGCTATGCTTAGAACTTCAGCCAGCCTGTCCATGACTCAAAATAGTCTTTCTGCTGTGATGGATTCTGCCTCTAGACCTCAAAGAGGCTCAATAAGTGTTGTAAACTGAACCACACAATAAATAGAGAATCCTTTGCTTCAGAGGAGTTATTACATATTGCTGTTCACTGGACTTTCACACTAATACTGCTCCCATGAATGCCCAAAGGTATCTGTGATTTATATCCCACAGTTAACAATGTTGCTCTGTAAGGAACATGATAACTATTCTAGCTAAAACAGGTAGAGATGAACATTTTTAAATACCTAAAATTGTTTTGACTGTGTATGTACATTTCTATTATTTGTGTTGTCATTTTTAATGGTCACTCCCAAGTCATTTTTATTAGGGTCCATATAACGTCCTTCTTGTCATGGCTTTGCTCTAATCCCACCATTACTATGTAGTAAAACAAAAGAAATCCTTCAATGTAGCTAGTGGAAGTAATTTTAAAATATATAGATGACATAAACCCCAAGACAGGGAAGAAAATGTTGATGGCCAGCCACAGCTTTCACACTTACAGTTTTTCATAAAGAAATCAAAGTCTGTAACAGTGTTCAGAATCTGATAGGAGATATATAATAAACACAAAAGCTAGAAGTTCAATGACTTAACTTACTAAATATATTGAGAAGGTATCAGTGCTTCCTATAGATAAAGATACCTCAACATCTCCAGAAGTTCATCTTTGAACTTTTTTTTTTTTTTTTGCCAGTCCTGGGGCTTGAACTCAGGGCCTGAGCACTGTCCCTGGCTTCTTTTTGCTCAAGGCTAGCACACTGCCACTTGAGCCACAGCGCCACTTCTGGCCTTTTTGTATATATGTGGTACTGAGGAATCAAACCCAGGGCTTCATGTATACGAGGCAAGTACTCTTGCCACTAGGCTATATTCCCAGCCCTCATCTTTGAGTCAATATAAAATTTGTAAATTTTACAAAATGTGAAAATAACATGAAATTTGTGTCTTATTTTCTATCGATACAGGTTATTTGATCTCCTGAGAATAAAATTCAGCTAATGAGTCTTAACATTTGGGAGCACTTTATTATTCACTCTCAGACTCTGACATTTAATAATTGGCCCACTATGTATGGTTTCACAATTTGAAACTGGCATGTTGCAACAGAATTGTTCAAAGTTAAAGGAAAACATTGCTATTGAAATAAGTTAATTTTATTAGTTTTATAACTTAATATGTGGCTGTTTTCTGACTTACTGCTTTAACGAATTTTAGACAATATTTTTAATATAATCAGTTTTCTAGGAACAAAACGCATATAGATTATCAAAGTAAATACAAGTTTAATAAAAAGCAAAACTAAGCCTACATATTATTTTAGTTTAAGAATTAGAAGAAAATAAAAGTAAGGCAATTATTTTTATAAGGGGAAATATTATTGTTTATATATTGAAAAGACTCCTTCAGCCAGGCACCAGTGGCTCATACCTGTAACACTAGCTACTCAGAAGGATGCAATCTGAAGATTGCAGTTTGAAGCCAGCTCAGACAAGAAAGTGCCTGAGATTCTTATTTCCAATTAAGCAACAAGAAAGCTGAAAGTACTGGAAGCTCTACTTTGGCTTTGTTTGTGTTGCATTGAATAAATTGTCAGGAGTGGGGTTGCTGGGTCATTGGGGAGCCAATTATTAGTCTTTTGAGGAACCCCCATACAGCTTTCCAGAATGATTACACCAGTTTACATTCCCACTAACAGTATAGTAGAGTTCCTTTTTGTCTACATCCCCACACTCTCTGTTATTGTTAGTCTTCTTGATAATGGCCATTCTATCTGGGGTAGTGTGGATTCTCAGGTTGGTTTAATATGCATTTCTTTTATGGCCGGAGCTGTTAACATGTCTATTGTCCATTCTTACTTATTCTGAGAAGTTTCTCTTTAAGTCTTTAAGCCATTTATTAATTGAGAGTTTATATGTTCATTGCAACACTGTTTACCCTAGCCAAGATATGGAATCATCCAAGATACCTTTTAATGGATGAATGAGTCAAGAAAATATGGTATAGATACACAATGGAATTCTACTCATCCATCAGAAAGAATGATATTGTATCATCCATGAGAAAATGAAAAGACAGGGAAAAATTATATTAGGTGAAGTAAACCAGGCTCAAATTAACACAGGTTCATGGTTTCCCCCATATGTGTTAACTAGTATGTGCCTATGAATCTACAAGTAAACACACTGGCTGGTAAAAAAAAATAATAATAAAATACACTGCGACCTGATAAATTATACATGTCTCTAGGCATTCACACAGTGGAACCAATGGAGGATACTCTTAGGAGAGAATCACATAGGGGCAATAGCTATATGCATATGATCATATAAAATAGTATTTATCAAAATGAACTCCAGGAAGTGGAAACAAGAGGCTTCTTTTCTTTGTTGATATTTTTTGTTTTCATTTTCTTTTGCCTTATTTGTTATTTTATTGTCTTTGGAGGGTAAGGATAGGGAACAGAAATGTTGGGACAAAGGGTGAATAAATGCATCGTGATTCTCACTAGACACTTGTTGAAAATGAACAATATAAATTGTGTGTGAAGATGGAAGGGAATAACTGGGAAAAATCAAGGAAAGGTGTGACACTGCTCAAAAGGAATGTCCTCCTTTCCTTACTGATATAACCACAAGCTCTCTGAATATGCTGAAAGGGGAATTTCTTGAATTTTTGTACCCAACCTGCATCAAATCTTAATTTGTTTGGCATTAAAGGCTGAGCAATCAGAATTAATGCAAATGTATACATACAGGTTTATGATTATTTGTATCCATGTGTCTATTGAAGCAGCTAGTTATCGATTTGTATATCATTATTTATACTAAAAAGTGATAGTTACCAAATACATCTTGTATTAGAGTTAAGTACATTTCCAAAAAAAAAAAAAAACTAAAACATTATTTAAAGATCTAGTTATTTCTTTAAATATCCAAACTCAGACTTTCTTTGGATCAATGTCTTTCCCTGTCATATTAACAAAGAATTTAAAAAATGTGAATATTCTAGTAAGAAAGCATTATATTTAAAATTATATTTAAGATATGTGTACTGTGACTAATGTTCATGAGAAAGTCTGACTTTTTTAAATGCTGGGAGAAAGAAAATAAGATGAAAATGACAGGATTCACAGTTATCACGTGGCAAAATAAGTTTTTACTATAGACATTTCTAGGATAGATTACCTTTAAAAACAGGAGAAAGATTCCTGTTTCTCAATAAGAGCTTTAAAAAAGAAAACCTCCCATTCATTCCCCTCAAGCACAACATAGTTTGACAGAGCACTTTATTTCCAAAATTGTTTTATGTAATGTATGTATGTGTATATATATATATATATATATGTATATATATATACATATATACATATATACATATATGGAGCTTTGCTTTTATGCCATTTTAGATCATAAAGCAGTGAAGATTCCTGACACTGGGGAAGGTGTGTAGGCAAAGTGACAGGTAGATATGCTTTGAAGACAATTTCTAGAGGGAGAAGAAACTGATGTGACATTTGTACCTTCTTTATCTGGAGAAAGAAATCAGGTTTCTGAGTATCTGCACCCTAGCATTCGCATGAAAATGAGGCACTCATATGAGTCAAAAGAATTTTCAATGGAAACGTTCTCTATCTCAGTGCAAAAGAGGGATCTTGAACTGTACTCCCTCCGCCTCGCACGTCCGCGGTGCAACCTACAGTTTCTGATGGTGCCTAAAAAGCTGGGTTCATCCCAAGTTTGACAATGGCGGCTTCAAAGTACTGAAGCGCAGCCCAGCCCCATCCAGAACGGCAGGCGGCCTGCCAGGGATTACAGTTTTGTTCCCCAAGTTGTTTTCCTTTCACCGTTTTGCTGAGCCAAAACCAAAATAGGATTGAGAAGCGGCACATACCACAACAGATGTACAACACATAAATATATGGAAACAGTAAAGAGCCCCAGAGACAGAAGCCAGGGAGAGCCATCAAATGATTCAGAAGTCAATATATAAAGTGAAAAGAAATATTACGTTGATCTTGTCAATCATTGTAAGACCTAGAGCTAGCCGGACCGACCAAGCCATGGGAACAACAAACCTGGGAAAGAAGAAAATAAATTTCACAGGTAGACTTCTTAGATTAGAAACAAAAATCATCAAGGAGACAGAATTATATTTTTCCTTCTTAACTCTTTACAAAGGCATCTGACTTCTTCTATAACCTGTACTTACAAGGTACTTAAATATCCCAAATACTGTAATCATTATAAACTTCACCCTAAGGTTCATTTTCCTGATTCTACTTGCACTTTTCAGAAAAATTTAATCAAGACCAGGGTTGGAGAAAAATATATTCAGTATTCATCTCTCTTCATCTGATTTTTTTTAAAGTTTCCTTCCATTTCCTACATTTCTTTCTTTAAGAATGAATATCAATATACTAGAGTTACAAAGAAAGTATGTCAATTTTTTCATAGCTTATCATAAATGCCAGATGATATTTTATTTTGTCCAATATGTACTACCAGGTTACTTTAATATGATATAATAAATATTTCCCCTGAAATCAATGTTAGGGAAATTCCTCAGTTAGCAATTCCTCAGTTATGAATCCAACATGTTATTCATGTTTCATAAATACTGTATGCAAATTAAAAAACTGTATCATGCATATTTGAATTTTAATAGCCACTTATTTTGTTATGTGTCTTTGTATTTCAATTTTGTATTTTTGGCATATGACTAATGTTGGTCTTCATTCATTGTATTTAATTAACATGGAATATAGCTCACTGGTTGTTTTCTAAACCATTATACAGAAGTTTATGATAGGAGCATCTTTCATCACTGAGGCTTGGTGTTCTTCACCCTACATCCACTCTCATAAAATAAAGTCAAAAGACAAAAAAATCTAAGGATATGGTACAGTTCTACCACTAAATCTGGAAAAGCATTATCTACCCACGTAGTGAAAAATGAGAAGACAAGTGTATGTTAGAACGTGTTTTGTGGGGATTCTGAGCTGGTGATTAAGACATCATGGTACAATGTTCTTTCCTTTGCAGTCATCTGCAACTACAGTAATGATAGGAATATGGAGGGAGCCTGATTTGCATTGGGTCAACTTTCCTTCTGTTAGCTCTGTGTCAGTGATAAGGAAAGATTCCACAAATGAACAGAATAACAGATGGATAGATTTGATCACCAACCCTCATCATACTTTAAAAGGTTTTCTTAATTTAGTATTTGGTAGTGATAGAGACAACTAGGGACATTTAAAATGTAACAGATTTTAGCCCTTTTTTGGCAAGTATATTAAGACATACTTTTAACTTTTCATATTTTCTCTAATAATCTACTTCAGGAAATATTTCTATACATATTATACTAATTAACTGTTAATTTACAGGGATAGAAGCTACAACTTAATGTCTACAAAAAATTACTGAAATACAAAGGAGCAGACACTTTAATTTTCTATTGTTTAAAATTTAAGCAGCTGTTCGATCTATCATCATTTTATATATTTCATTTGTCCTAGAAAATGACATACCATTATAGCCCATGCGTTTTATTTGTATCATGATAAAAGATGCAATAAGAAACACAGCTAGTTTGAGACAAGGTATTTTTTTCAGCTTAATGTCCATTAGTCTTTGAGCTGCCAGAAATTCTTCCTTGGGTAGAAATGTGAAAAGCCTGGCACTTTCCTACTGTACACATGATCCCTAGATGACATCCCAAAGATCAATACGATACCATTGAGATAAATCATAAAATAATAGAAACAGTCTCTTTTCTAAAAAATCTGACTGTTCCTGAAAAGTTTTTACTGTTATTGAAGGTACAGGACTTGCTTTCTGAGTGGTAGCATGCCTTGGGAGGTCACATGCAGTCGCAAGACTAAGGTACTACCCTGGATCATGGAGGTGTTGGGGATTTCCTAGGCCAGCATGGAATGTGGAAAGTACATCATGAAACACTCAACTCTCCCCAAATTGGCAGATGGATCAAAGAAGTTTCTTCCATAATCATCACAGGTCTGATGTGTATAAAGCAGGCAAGGATTCCTCACTACCTACAATTCTGATGCAAGTGGCTCACACACAAAGGGAGGTTAAAAAATAATGATGTGGGCTGGGAATGTAGCCTAGTGGTAGAGTGCTTGCCTCACATACATGAAGCCCTGGGTTCTATTCCTCAGCACCATGTATATAGAAAGAGTGCTGTGGCTCAAGTGGTCGAGTGCTAGCCTTGAGCAAAAAGAAGCCAGGGACAGTGCACAGGTCCTGGGTCCAAGCCCCAGGACTGGCAAAAAAAAAAATGTGACATTCAAATCCCCATGGAAAGTGTCTTAAATATGGATTTATAGTCACTATGATTAACAAGATATTTCACCTTCTATTCATATAGTGCCTTGAAAAAACAGTCAATCATAAAGTCTCTTATTCACAAAATGTAAGCAATGATGCATGTGTTGGTGTCAATAACTATATGAATTATATTAAGCAAAACAGAACTGTTTCTGAAGTCATACTTAAAAAAGCACTTTTTCTAAAGTTGTACACAAAACTTCTTTATGAATTATTTCTAATTATTTAGGTATTACTTAAAATGTCAAAGCATAAAACTTAAAGAGACTTACTTTGATTCTAATTTGTTATGAGACATCCTTATCAAGTTTGTCTGTTTTATAGTAGGTCTCTTTTCCTTTATCTAACCGTGGCTACATAAGCATATTCTGCAGGACTTTTTGTCACAATGAATATTTGCAGGTGGATTCTTGTAATTAACGGATATTTTTATCACAGCTAATATTTTAAGTGAAATAATGAACTATAACAAATGAGTTGTTGTTTATGCTTTATAATTTTATGAGTAAGAGAAGGATCTATAGATGTTGATGCTTTAATTTATTAATCAGCTATGAAACCAGTTGTCCTGGAATATGTCCAAGCAATTTTTAAAACAAAGAAATAAGACATCTTTCATTCCATTATGGACTTCCCATTTTCTTCTTGTCTGTATTGTAGACCTTTAGCAGGTCTTGTAGCAAAGTGCATTTCTACGGAAACCCTATGTCTATCTGTCTGTATAGTTTAGAAGTGTTTATTCTGCAGTTCCCACATCTTCAACACAATCATCTACAACTGTCACCCTCTAAAGTGAAAATTGGTTATCTGTTTCACTGAGAAAAGTAGTAATAAATTATCACTTTGTAAAACAACACTTCCATCAGTACCATGAACATCATTATCTCCTTGTTTGTATTATTGCAGAAAAATGATAACAAAAATAATCTGTGCTTCTCTATTTAGTGTGTATCTGTTCTCCTAAAGACTTGTGAATTTTAACAATAAAGAGAGAGGAAAAGAGAGAGCACACTCTTGGCCTAATTGAAGTAGAAAAGTGATATTACCAGGCTTATCAAGTTTGATTTTGATATTTAAAATTAAGCCAGTTGCTAGTGTCTCATGTGTATGATTCTACCTACTCAGAAGGTTGAAGTCTGAGGACTGCAGTTCAATGCTAGCACAAGCAGGGAAGTTGATGAGAGTCTTATCTCCAATTAACTAACCATCAGAAAACCAGAGGTAGAGGTGTGGTTCAAAGTAATAGAGTACTAGTTTTGAGCAAAAGACCATAGGGACAGTGCACAAGTCCTTAAAGCCCCACAATTTTCTCTGTCTCTGTCTCTGTCTCGGTTTCTCTCTCTGCCTCAGTCTCTGTCTCTCTCCCTTCTCTCTCACACACACACAAATTAATATTTAGGTTATACATTTCAGTTCCATTATATATTTTAAGGCCTATAAATGAGAGAAAACATATTATAAGCATATTATTGCTCATCAGTATGAAGAAGAAAAAGAAAGAAAAATCACTTAAAGTCTGCATAACATCACAACAGACTTGAACTAGAAATTACAATGTGCAGATTTTCTATTGGCATCATTGGAACACTTAGGGGCTGATTCATATTTTTGAGATGAAATAACTTTCACTGACTACCCTTAATGATGATTAATACTGTTGGGACACTGACCATAACATGAACTGACACACACAAAAAATATTTGTTTCCTTATTTCATGTTTCCTTATTTATTAAAAGTATAAATAGGATTCGCTTTTTATATGACCATAATTCTGCCTCTTGTTTTAAAATAAAGAATTGGGTGTTTATGATCTTTCCTGACACTCAACAAGTGCATTACTTTTCTATTTTAATTACATGTGAAATATTTAGAGGCATTTAGATTTATTTAGAGGTATGGCTCTAGAAGTTTATGTTGGGCTTTTAGGATATGCTTTTAGTTATAATCAATGCATCAAGTAAATGATGCTCCTTCCATATATAAAAGAATTATCACAAAGATTAATAACTGTGGATTTCTCTGAGTTTACCATCAGGTTGACACAACTGACATATAATAAGCAGTCTATATAGTTCATATAATTTCTATAAAAGTCCCCAAATCAGCCCTAAGAAATTTTATTCTGATTTTAATTGGAATATGAGTATTAATAAAAGACCTACCAGTATCTTAAAAAGTACTATACAAAATAGTTACTATAAAAAGATAGAGAAAATACAGTTAATTGCTTATGGAAGGAACTATAGTCACTGTAATATGTGATTTTCACTTTCATATCGATAAATGGATTGGTTGGAAAGTTAGTCTCAGCCATGAGTTAATCACTTAGTCACAAACATAGTTTAATCTAAAAATATTTTGAGTCATTCTCTAACAGTCTTTTCCTTTAAAACATTCTTATTACTTTAAAACTTGCTCTAGCCATTTTGTATATTTACTGCTTCTATTGAAATAAGATCTTACCTGGGCACCAATGACTCATTCATATCGGTAATCCTAGTTATTCAAGAGGCTGAGAACTGAGGATTGGGGCTCAAAGGCAGTCAGGAAAGAAAACCTGTGAGACTTTTATCTCCAATTAACCTCCTCAAAAGCCAGAATTAAATCTGTGGCTCAAGTGGTAGAGTGCTATCTTTGAGTAGAAAACCTCAGAGATAGCAACCGAACACTGAGTTCAAGCCCAGAGTATAGCACACATAAAAAAAAGAACCTCTAAATTTACTATAATTATACTGTTATTTTTAATATTTACATTATTTCTGTGGTTAACTAGTAATATACACATATACATGTATATTTAAACATATACACATATATGCATACCATAGTTCCTTCGATTGCTCTCGAATCTAATTCTATATTTATATTTGTTCAAACCAGCTTAACTTTCTATGATTTTTAAATTTTGAATAATTTCATTAGAGTAGGATGGATATTTTTGAATGTTTATCTTCTTTCTGTTCCTCTCAAATATTTTTGGCTTTTTCTTTCACTACTGGGGTTTGGGGCTTGGTAGGACACTCTACTACTTAAGCATGCCACAGGCCCTTTGTTGCTTTACTTTTTTGTTTTTGTTTTTGTTTTTGTTTTTTGCTTTTTAGTCAGTCATGAGTCTTCAATTCAGGGCCTGGTCATTGTCCCTGAGCTCCTTGTGCTCAAGTGCTCTACCACTTTCACTGAAAAGTGCATCACTTTCAGTTTTCTGGTGGTTAATTGAAGATATAGGTCTCACAGACTTTCCTGCCAGCACTGGCTTTCAATTGTGATCCTCAGATCTCAGCCTCGTGAGTAGCTCGGATTCAGGTGGGAGCTACCAATGACCGGCTTGCTTTAGCTTTTTCCAGCTAGGTTGTTACATGGGCAAAGGTTTTGCTCATAGCTAGTGCTGGAGGGAGCTGCTCCTTCCTACAAAGCCCATGTGCCAGGATGATTGGAATGCATCAGCATGCATGGCTGTGCATGTTGGGTGAGGCAGTCACTAATGTTTGGCTCAGGATGTCCTTGAACTACAACCCTGCTGATCGCTAATGACAGGCATGAGCCGCTGCAGCCATAGATAGATAGATAGATAGATAGATAGATAGATAGATAGATAGATAGATAGATAGATAGATAGATAGATAGATAGATAGAGATAGATAGAGATATAGATAGATAGATATATTGATATATTTCTTCTAGTATTCAGAACAAAATGACAGTCTTGCATCTTGCCGGTTCTCTGATAACTAGGTTCAATAATGCTCCAGATTTTCTTAAGTGCAGGCATAGTAGATGCAACATCTAAGTAACAGTGCATATTAGTGAGAAGTACACCGCTGCTGCTGCTTTTATTTATACTTGTCTTGGACACAGTAAAAAGGAATTCCTCTAATTTTTTTCTTATCCTTTTTTTTTGTAACTGACATTTAATATAATGTGATTATAGTCTAAAGATTTCCTTCTTAGAGATGAGTTTCGCTTCTGTTTGCTTTATTGCTTTAATCATTTCATTCATTTACCTAGATGTGGGCAAAGAGTCCCATATTGTGATATGAATTAATATTTTATTAAAACTACAAGTCTTTATGGAGGACCAAAGGTCATAAAATCAAGGTAAATTTGATTTCATGTTAGGAATTTTCCTTCTCATGGTAAATAGTTTTCTTTAAGTAATTAATTTCAGTTAACAAAGCAATTATCAAAAACGAAGTCTCCAGAACCGCAATAAATTAGATCCTGGCTCCACACAAGTGACTGAATTACTGAGTAAGAACAGATTTATTTACTGATCTTATGAGCTGAACAGTAAAATGTCTTGAAGAAGGAGTTTATGTTCAATTTTTCCATTAGGAATATATACTAAGAACAGTAATATAATGCCATCTACTTGCTATTTTGGAAAATGACTTGGAAAATTTCTCCTTGAAATCAACCAGAAGTTGTACATATATTTCTCATAACAATCATGCAATAGAACAGTTATTTAATACCTAAAAATACATGATTGTTTCTTAACATTAACTCCCCCTAAAATTTTATTAATATAGCATTTACATTGCTCATGTACATTATTGAAAATCTATACCAACTGTCTACTTCTGACAATGAGAAGCCTTTGGAATTCCTGAAGCTTAATTTTTTAGTATTCAAGAATTGTGCTGGACAGGCAGCTCTCTCCAAATATAAATCTTCAAATGCAATTCCATGCATTAATCTTTGTACATCGTGATTATTTGTCCTTCAATACAAAAATACACAATATAGGAAATGATAGTATGTAAAGTTCAATATAAGACACTTAGATTTGATTTAAATTGCTTTTAATTTTTGTTAAGCCTTATATAACAATAAAAACACTCTTCAATGTAAAAATGCATGCTTTTTGTTTATCACTTTAATATCACTTTACTCATAAAATTACATATGAAGGACAACCTACAACTTTTAAAAAAAATTTTATTGCCAAAGTAATGTACAGAGGTGTTACAATTACATACATAAGGCAGTGAGTACATTCCTTATTAAACTTTTTACCCCTTCCTTCATTTTTCTCTCACCTTGTCCCCTCCCCGGCCCTTCCATTCTCCCCTGAGATGTACAGTTGGTTTACAGAATATTGTCTTGTAAGTATTGCTGTTGAAATGGTTCACCATTTTTTGCCCGTTGTCTCTCCATTTCGGTGTTCCCCTTCCCTAGTTCCAATAAACGTACATACAAAACCCAGTGTACCAATGTCAGTGACAGTGATATCAAGGGGTAAAACCATGTGGAAGACAAAAGAGAAAGGCATCATTTATTAGGGTACATTGGAAATGACAACAGCAAAGACAAACTACTTATTTCCAAGTCTTGTAGTTCTTCTCTGAGGATCAACTTATGTGATCATATATAATGAGAAAAGCAAAGTCTTCTCATATGGCTGCCAAAAGTGTGAAAGATTTAGCTGCCTGTTGAGGGTCCACTTGTTTCTTCAGCTGTGTCATGAGTATTTATAACTTTTTATTTTCGAGAATCTTGGGTGCTATTTTGTGTAACTGAGTTGGCCATGGTGGCTCCTGCCTGTCATCTCAGCTACTTTTGAGGTACCAGTAGGAAATTCTCTGTATAAAGCAAGCCCTGGAAAAAGTGTGACGCACTATGTGAAATAATAACCACAACACAAAAGGCTACATTAGAACACTTGCCTAGTAAGTTCAAAACACCAACACCACGAATAATTTAAAAAGAGAATATTATATGATTAAGTAAACATATTACAGTCAATAGACAGACTTTAAAGTCTTATCACAGTGTGAGAGAGTTGTAAATGAAAAATTCCCATGGACTGATATGTTTGTCAGAATAAATTTAATAATAAAATATAAACATTTTAATAAATTAATTACATAGTATAAATAAAATTAGGATAATTTTATTTGTTTCAATGTGTTAATGCTTTATACATTTTCCCTGAATATATACTTTATCTCCATTCAGTGTGAGAAAATGAAAAGCATTCTTTTCAAAGAGTCTTGAGTAAGAAGATGTCTCATGTTTAATGAAATTATTTATTTATAACATAGTCTTGTTTGATAGCACATATCACAATGTATCTAAAATGGAAAAAAGCTATATAAAATTATATAACTTATGAATTAATAATTTCCCACAAAGGTAAGAAATGTAAATAAGGGCACATATTACTGGTTTTAATTGACATCAAAGGCATTTCAAAGATGTATTTTAATGTAAGCCATTAATTTAGCATTAATAATTGTTACTTTTGGCAATCTAATCTTCTTGGCAGACTTCATAACCTGGTTATTCTTTATAGTAATAAGCCACATTAACAATATAACACAGCTTTCTAACATGCAAATTGATATTCATCCAGGTAGTCTAAATTAGAGGTTTTCGTGAATATACTCTAAGAGATAATGTAGGAAATTTAATCTAAATTTAGCTGCCAAAAGCTTTAAGTTCTAATCTCAATGCTAGTATTAACTACTTGATTTCTTATCAACCACTTGACCTTCCTGGGTTCTCTAGTTTTAACCAATACTATAACTTAATTGACAATATGTCTATAATAATTATAAAATACTGTGATAAATTATTATTAGGATGTTAAGGTGACCTATATAGAAAAAAGGCTAATGGCATGGCTAAAGAGGAAGGTCATCTGCCTAGCAAGCTCAAAGCCTTAGGTTCAAAACCTAATACCACCAAAAAGTAAATGAAATAGTAAAATGTACTTTTCCGTGAAATACATACTTTCTTTCAATTTACTATGAAAAAATACAAAAGAATAATTACAAAGAGAATTAAGAGGCAAGAAATATCTTGTGGTGATGATATAATTTGCTTGTTTGTTATTCTTTTTATTTTTAGGGCAGTATTGGATATTGATCTCAGGACCACTTTTGAGGCCAGGAGAAACCATTTGAGCCAAGCCTCCAGCCTGAGAACTTTAATATATATTGTTCTTACTATATATTTAACATATGTGATATACTGAGATTGTGCTTATCATTGTAAGAAATTCTACAGATATTCAATTTGGAAGATAATGTTGGCCTTGATCTAATAAGTAAAATTGTAATTGCTCTGAAGTCTGTTCTTTGTATAGTTCCAGCCTGTTTTCCTTATAGCACCTTTATTCCTTTTATTCTCACAGTGTTCAGCTAAAACATCCATAACTGTTCATAGAGCTACTCACTTCTATGCTTTAGAAAGGTATTTTTCTTCTATAAAATAATTTTTATCATCTTCTGTTTTGTCAATCTAACCTATAAATTAATGTGAGGATCTCTACTTTCTGTAAATCAAAGTCACAGAAAAACTCCAGTATTGCTACTGGACTTATTTACGAATCTCTCAAATAATTTTCATTAAAAAGATATGTTATTAATAAATGTGTAGCATCCCCGACTATATTTAACTTTCTGTTAACTTAAAAATAGCTACAGTCATGAAATTATAATGATAGCAGAAATATTTTCACATTAGAATAAAATTTGGAAAACTAACTCCATCTAGGAATGTGTGTTAATTATTCACTTCTATCTCTGTGAGGGGAAAAAAGCATTTGTAATATAAAAACAGCTTAGCAAAATCCTTTGGGAACAAGCGACTATAAACATAATTATACACAAGATTTGTTAATGACAGAGGCAAATAAAACGTGAACCTGAAGAAGGAGAGTTGAGAAACTAATTATTAATCAAAATGATATTTTGTAGGGAGAAGTCAAAAGATGAATATTCATTTAAATTTTAAATAACATAGATTTATTTTTCAAGTACTGGGGCAAGTTACTACAGCTGAGATAATGAAAAAAAGTTTAATCCAATGAATTTTATGTGAATATATCACACTTGCTAAAGGTGCTTTTTTTCTAAGATAAAAATTACCTTTAATCATTCTACACTAGCCTTGCAAAAGTTCTACCAGCTGATTAAATAGTAATGGTGCAATCCATCTCCAAGTGCAGTTATACCAAAAAGAGCCAGAGGTATTACAAAACTTTTATGGTTTGGGCTTTAATTTTTTTTAGGGAGGGTGCAGTAAACCTTTAGTTCTTGACAGCAAATCCTGTAATGACAGAAATGTCATTCTAATTATTAATTTAAAAACAAGTACTTCCTTCTTTTTGACAAAAATACTATCTTTAGAAATTTTACCTACTGGCATGCATTTTATATCTCAGATACAATTTCTCCATAGAAAATGGGTAGCATTAAACACTTCAGTAGAATTATTAATTCAGGTAGAATTACTAATTAAATACTGATTCTCAGCCCTTAGTCCCTGATAATTCAATTCCATTTCTTGGATTGGTGCCCAGTCATTCGCTCCAAGGATAGTCCAGGGAAATAAAGTCAGATTTGCCCTAAAAAGCATGTGAACCACATGCCAGGACATTGACAAGATATCTTGTAATGAAAATAAGTATATCCTGCTTTCAGACTCTGGCTCTTAAGTTGCTCACCTTCATAGTTAATACTCATGTGACAGAGGTTAGTTTCTTTATCTACAACACAAATGAATAGTTACAAATGTCGCACAAGCAATCATAAAACTGAAACAACTTCAGAAATACTAATTGGTTCACCTCTCTATCCTTCCTCACTGTCGAATACATTTTGGACATCTGTCACTTATAATGATTCATGGTATCTTTATGTATAAATTAACAAGCTTATTAAAGGGACAAGGAAAGTGTACTTTCTGAAGAGGGGAGAGACCCAGTGCTGGGGCATCTGAGCTCAGGATGAATAAATGATATTATGAGAACATGTTTCGAAGTCATCTATGAACTGACCCCTTTCAGCACTCATGAGCAGGTGAAATGTGTTCCCCACAGCAATGGCCAAATTGTACAAACAAACAAGTTAAGGAAAACACGTGGACATGTAGCTTGTTATAATTACAAAGGATGGGATCAACTCTGGTAAAAAAAAAAAAAAAAACATGGTTCAAACAATCTCATTTTTTTCATATCTGTCCTTTGAGCTTTATAAAGACAGGATTCAGTTGCACGACAAAGGTATGTGATAGTATACATATACAGAGGTACATTATTCTCCTAATTCTCTGTTGTTATATGCAGGTTTTATTCATGCCTAGTACCCCTCCCCAGGGAACAGAATCTATTGTAGGATGAGTAACCAGATTCATAGTTAATTGTCAGTGTCCACTGGGGTCTATCTTCTACAGGCCCTATGGTGAACCCGAGATATTTTACATCATAGTATTTCTGACATCTGAAGGATCTGGAGTTCCCAGTTCCATGCCCTCTGCCAGGCAGTCTCTTCATTACTACTTCAGGACGGGAATCCTAGATCTTTTTTCATGAGCTAACATCTGAGCTCCACCTCCCTCATGAAACTTGAGTGAATATAGGTGAGATGGCTCTCTTGTTCATTGGCTGAATGTCTCAAATAGCCATTGCTTCTGTAAAACTAAAGAATCATTCTGAACCTGGGTTCAGCTTTAGGACTTGTTTCTTTTTTGAAGCCAAGAGAATTTGCCTTTTCTCACATGAAGCCACTCAGACTGTCCGAGTCTTCTTCACACACCACCTTCAAAAAACTTGCTTTTGGGGCTGGATTATTCACTCAGTCTCGGAAACACAAGTTATTTCTGTTTAGCTATTTTTTATTTGTATTTATTTGCCTTTCCTTTTCACTGCTTCTACCGAGTCAGAACAAACAGTCTTCTCTCTGTACAATACTATATAATTGGCTAGGAGAGACGACATTTCAAGAGAACAGCTAGCCATATCACACTGTATGCTTGATGGTTATATCAGAACCTAGCTTGGTGTTGCTCAGAAGCCTTTCCGAGAAACTGCAGCCTATAGAGTCCTAGGTTTCAATTTCCAGAGTTTGGTGACAAAAAAAAAGCTGATCTTTTACTTTGGGATTTTAAGGTTAGTCTTCTTCAATAGCTGGTTTTTACATCAGATCTAACTTGAAATTCCACAAGTTCTAGTAAACTTTGAGCTCATAGCTAAGGATCTAGATGATACTTAAATTATTTTCCCCTTTTCTTACATTGCTGTACAGCTTTTTGTAAATATTTCTACTAATTAACTTGTTCATGACAAAATGGAAAAAAGTTATAAAATAACAAGAAAATGAATAATAATGATGGCTACAGTGTTGATATGTTTACATATCGGGTAGTAATTGTGTGGTAAGCATTTCTGTAGGTGATTTACATGATTAATCTACAAAGCTCATCCCAATACCCTCACAAGATAGAAAGTACCAATATTACCAATGTGTAGGTAATAAAATGAAGGCAAACAAATTAAACAACTTGTGCAAGATCAAGTAGAGAAGAGGTGAGATGATCAGCAATGGACCTGCCAATCTGCTAGCAGAGTCTGTGATGTAATTCTTTAGCAGGTGCTTTGTATATTATGATTACATCAATTCCTATATTACTCAAGTACACACACTTGGAGATCTGTTCCCACTTCATCACTTATTAATAGTGGGACTTTAAGAAGTTCTTCAGTTTTTTCATCTACCAATGAGAGCACCAGCCTTTCACAAAGACTTCACATTCTGTAAGCATCCTTTCATTTATAAAACAGTAGCAGCAAAGCAATAACCAACATTTATCGATCCAAATACTATAAAACAACGGAAAGGAGAGGAATTAATCAGCCATGCAATAGGGCAGAAGATCTCAGCATGAACTCAACTCTGCATCCACTTGCTCAGAGATGAGGAGGTGATTTGTGGGAAGAATGAAGGACTCAGAAAACAATGATCAAGCAAGTAATAGAGTCAGAGAGGTGAAAACTTCCAAAAGTTCCCTCAGTGTGAATACGAATTTAGTAGGATTGCATATTCCTGCAGAGACTGCTCATTCCTTTCTTCAGTGAGGTAATTTTTAGTACATCTTCTGAGTTCCCTTTTTAAAAGCAATGTAGTTTTCACTACCCACTGAAGCCTGAGCTCTGACTAGCATCATCAAATTCTGAGGCTATCTCAACTGAGAAATTAGAGGAAAATCTTTTGCAGATTGATGTTTGGGGATGCTTAGGGGTTTCTGTACTAGCCAGTCTCTGCACAGCACCACGAATAAAGACACTTCTTTCCACCAGCTATTGTTTGGAAAGTAGAAAGGGCAGGAGAAATATTTTAAGGATTCACAAAAGTGCAGCTTCAAACAACATAACTACCTGCAGCCTGCTGGGAGACAAGGTCCCAGACAAGCGAGCCTGGCAGGTGGCAAGGAGGATCCAAATAGTTGTTTCTGAGAGTTCCCTTCAACAACACAAGGGGAAGAGGCATAGTATCAAACAACAGCAAACACTTGGAAAAAATAAAAATAAAGGGCACTCTTTATAAACCTAGAGAGGACACAAAATTGTTGCCTCGGCATTGAATTTTTAAATGGTGTTACCCCAACACACACTGATATTTGCATCACATAAAAACACATGTCACATAAAAAGTACATTTTCCTATTGAGAAGGAAGGCTTGGGTGTTCCCTGAGGAGTTGGGCCTGGAAACATTATAGTCTAATAGGTATGGATGGAATTTCACTCTCCAGAAAGTTCCTACTGTAAGACAAAGTACTTGTGTATAAAAGATTTTTTCCCCTTAAAAGTCTGTGTTTGAAATGGGGGGATCACTTCCAGAATTCTGTTGGGGTAAATGGAATTTCAGTCGTTTCTAAACTTTATACAGATTCTACTCTTGATCAGCTCTTTGTTGTTGGTGGTGTTGGTTCCTTTTGTGACAGTTCTGGGGCTTGAACTCAGGAGGTCCTGGGTGCTGTCTGAGCATTTTGTTCAAGGCCAGTGCTCTGCCACTTAAACCACAGATCCTCTTCAGGAGTTTTGGTGGGCAATTGAAGATAGGAGTTTGGGGGACTTTCTTGCCCACACTGCTTCAAACTATGACCTTAGACTTCTGAGTAGGTAGGATTACAGGCATTAGCCACAGACATCTGGCTTAATTAGGTCTTAATAAGATCATATATTCTAAATGTGGTCTGATATTTATTGGCAGAAATAAAGAAATCTCGAATCAATCCGTGTATTATATATATATATATATATTTCAAAATCATTGTTTATTTTTTTCTCTCTTTGTTCATTTTTTTCTCACACACAAGAATCAGTTATCAAGAACTATTAAAAACACAGAGTTTTCAATTACTTGTTCAAACTTCCTTTTCACTACTTTTATCATTCATCTGTTTAAAACATTAGCAATATTCATGCTACAGCCCAGTTCTTCAAAGTGAATTTCTTAATCTCACTTTCCTTTTAACTAGAATAGACAGTGTCTATTCTACAGTGTCTACATTGCCTATTCTAACAGAACACACCCTCCCCCATGCAAACCCTCAATGTCATTCACTTAGTATATTTTGAAGACTGCAATGGAATCCTTTACTAGAAAAATGTTCCTGATTTTCTTAATTATGCATCATCTCCCAACTCAATCATCCACATCATTGGGTTCTAGATGAAATTAGCAGAAGAGAGCTTGAATACCATGCATGGTATCTTAGATTTGATTCCCACCACAGAAAATAAAATTGACTATTTGAATACAACCACTGATTCTCCAAATACGCATAACTGTGTATTAAATATATCTAATCCTTTAAATCAGAATTTTTGAAGTATATTCTTGCTATCATTAAGTAGTTTTACAAAAAGATTTCAATTGAACAAATCAGTCTATAAAGACAGTGCGTCTTGATAAATATCACCTGTGCTGGTGTTCTCGCACATCTTTCTTAACTCCATCCAATCCAACAAATTCTTGAAATACAAGACTTGTTTCTTAAAAAACACTCCTTTTTACTGGGAGCCAGTTGCTCATTCCTGTAATCCTAGCTAACTCAAGAGACTGAGATTTAAGGGTTATTGGTCAAAACCACCCAGAGCAGGAAAGTCCAGGAGATGCATATCTCCAATTGGACACCAAAATCAATGAAGCTGGAAGTGGAGTTTTGGCTCAAGTGGTAGAGCACTATCCTTGGACAAAAAAAATGCAAGAACAGCATCCAGGTTCTCAGTTCATGCCCTAGTCTAGCATGAATCAAAAACAAACAAAAAACAAAACAAAACAAGGAAAAAATGAACACTTCATTTTACCCATGTCTATTATGGCTCTATAATTCATTATCCACTGCAAAGCATTTTTGAAAGAGAATAGAGTCAGTGTTAAATTGTTTCAGGAAATGGATGAAATGTAACTTTATGTATGCACCTTATGTATATAAGTTTATGTATATATAACTTAAGTATATCATTGCCTCTCAGAGTCCAAAGCCTGAAACTCCACAGAACATTTCATTACAATCTATGACAGAGTAAATCCTATTACCTTCTTTTAATATCACACAATATTGGTCATGATGATACAGCAATCTCATCCATCCCTTATTCATTCATAGCTGGTACTGAGTTCATTATCTATCATTGATAAGCTTTACAGGATTTCTGCTCATCTCATTGTTCACTTGCAAGTTTGACATCTTAGAACAAAGTGACCTTCGAAAATGTATACAGTACACTAAAAGTTTTAAACAGAATGAAGAAAATAAAAAAAAATTCTGGAACATAGACAGAGAATACTTACTTCAAGAGATCATAATTTAAGCATTATTCAAATTGTGTAGGAGCTAATTCCAGGACCATCAGAATGTTCACACTTTCATTCTGTCATCTTTCATTGTACTTCAAGGCTTTGAAGGATAGGTTTTGAAAAAGATTGTCAAATGATACTTACACAAACCAGAAATCTTATTTCATATTAAGCTTTACTAAAACTTTGTAGCACTGTGTTTCGAATGAAAAACAAATTTAGGAATTTTTTTTTGTTTTTTGCATTTTTTAATTAAATTTTGTTGACAAGGTGCTGTGTAAAAGGGGTACAGTTACATAGTAGGGCAGTGAGTACATATCTTGTGATATCTTACATCCTCGTTTTTCTTTCCCTTCCCTAGATCAGGTAGGCATATATACAATACACAGTGTACCAAAATCATATACAGTAGACAGGTGGCATACGCCAAAGGAAATTCACCTAGAACTTTAAATATAACGTCAACAATAGAGTCTGCTTATCCTTGTCTTATATGATCATATGTACATAGTTGTGGAGCTATTGTGATCCCCTGATAGGTCTATTCTAGACCTTTTAAGTTTAGTAGTTGTTTGGTTTTAGATATATAATGTAAGGTTGCTGACCCTAATATTTAGGAATATTAATGCAGCAACTTTCTAGATCTTCTCCAGAAATATTAGAGATCATAGTCTGTAAGTTATATGTAGCATACAAAGACCTTTTAGCTCCCACAGCTTCACCTCATTTTGCATTAGTATGACATGTTGCATAAAGTTATGTCCAATATACTGATAGATTTTCTTGGGTTCTTCACCATAATCAGCTATCAACAGACCAGGTTTATCCTGCATAGGTGTCTCATGTACTCCAACCAAAAATACACTCACATTGTTTTGAGAAAGCAATCTCTCACTCTCACCTTTGCACGATTTGATTTGTTCCATTTTTCTCTTTGCAAAGGCATACTCCCATAGAGGGAGAAAATCTGTTACAGGCCAATAGGATACAAGGTCCTACAAAAATGCATTTTTGCATTACTTTTTAAACAGGACATCTTCTCAAAGGTACAAGAGAGATTCTTGTTTTTTCTGTGTTTGGTATTCATCTGTGTGTATCAACCTACGTTTCCATTCAGGACCTGAGAAATAAAGAAAACAATTCATTGACCTTCATCTTTTTAAATTATTCATTTCTTTACTGTCAGAGTGATGTACAGAGGGATTACAGTTTCATTCATAAGGCAATGCATACATTTCTTATCCAACTTGTTACCTCTCCCTTCATTTTCTCCCACCTTCTGGCCTCCCCATTTCCCTGCCCCCCGTGAGTTGTACAGTTGGTTTACACCTTATAGTTTTATAAGTATTGCTGTTGCATTGGTTTGTCTTTTTATCCTTTGTCTCTTGATTTTGTTATTCCTCATCTATTCTATAGTTCCAATACACATATATACAATATCAAAATGAGTTACAGGGACATCAGGGGTGAAACCATGGGGAAGAAAGACAAAAGAAAAAGAGCATAATTTCATATGGTATGTTGAAAATAACAACAACAATGACAAATCACTTCTTTCCATAACTTGAAGTTAATTTTGCTTAGCATCATCTTATGTGTTCATTAGAACATAGATATTGAGCTATTGTGATCTTCTGCTAGGATTATCCTAGACATGTTGTAATCATTACCAATGAGGGAAAACCATAGATTCTATGTTTCTTTGGGTCTGGCTCATTTCATTTAGTATGATTTTTTCCAAGTCCTCCCATTTCCTCATGAATGGAGCAGTGTCATTCTTTCTGACAGAGGCATAGAATTCCATTGTGCATACCTACCAAATTTTCTTGATTCATACATCTACTGAGGAGCATCTGGGTTAGTTCCATATTTCAATGATGACAACCTGTGCTGTGATGAACATAGTTTTGCTGGTGGCTTTGGTGTGGTCTTGCTTGTAATCTTTTGGGTAGATGCCCAAAAGTGGGGCTGCTGGGGGGAGCAATATGTTTAGTCTTTTGGGGAACCTCCATACTGCTTTCCAGAGTGGTTGAAATGTTTAACTCCCACCAACAGTGTAGTAGGGTTCTCTTTGCCTATGTCCCCTCTAGCATGTTATTATTAGTTTTCTTGATATAGGACATTCTTACTGGGGTGAGGTAGAATCTGAATGTTGTTTTGATTTGCATTTTTTTCATGGTCAGTCATGTTGAGCACTTCTTCATGTGTGTCTTGGCCATTCTCATTTCCTCTTCAGAGAAGTTACTTTTTAGGTCTTTAGCCCATTTGTTGAGGGGGCAATTGGTTCTTTGAGGATTTGTTTGGGAGGAATTTAATTTTTTGAGTACTACATATATTTTAGATATGAGGGCTTTGTCTGCTGTATGGCTGGTAAAGATCTTCTCCTAATCTGTGGGCTTTCTATTTATCTTGCAAGCAATGTCCTTTGCTGAGCAGAAGCTCTGCAGTTTGATGCAATCCCATTTGTCCAACCTTTCTTGGATTTGCTGTTTCTGGGCCTTTATTAAGAAAGTTTCTTCTTGTGCCAGGGAGCCCAAGTGTTTCTCCTATTCCTTCTAGCAATGCTTTCAAGATATCCGATTTTGGGGCTGGGAATATGGCCCAGTGGCAAGAGTGCTCGCCTCACATACATGAAGCCCTGGGTTCAATTCCCCAGCACCACATATATAGAAAATGGCCAGAAGTGACGGTGTGGCTCAAGTGGCAGAGTGCTAGCCTTGAGCAAAAAGAAGCCAGGGACAGTGCTCAGGCCCTGAGTCCAAAGCCCAGGACTGGCAAAGAAAAAAAAAAAAAAAAAAGATATCCGATTTTACCCCCAGGTCTTCGATCCATTTGGAATTGTTTCTGGTGCAGGGTGATATACACGGATCTAGTTTTAGTTTGGGGTTTTTTTTAATTGTTTTTTTGCTAGTTTTAGTTTTTTTTTATAGGTATTGAACCAGTTTTGTCAGCAGCACCATTTGTTGAAGAGGCTATCTTTCTTCCATCCTACTTTTTTTGCTCCTTTATCAAAGATTAAGTAGCCATAGGTCTGTGGGTTCATTTCTGGGTCTTTAGTTCTATTTCACTGGTCCTCAGGCCTGTTCTTGTGCCAATAGCAAATTGTTTTTATTACTGTAGCTTTGTAATACAGCTTGAAGTTTGGTATTGTAATTCCTTCAGCACTGTTCTTTCTACTTAGCATTGTTTTTCCTGTTCAGGGTCTTTTATTGTTCCATATGCATTTATTCATTGCTTCCTCTATTTCATTAAAGAATGGTGTTGGGATATTGATGAATATTTCATTAAAATTATAGATAGCCTTTGGCTATAATGTTAATCCATACAATCCAGGGGCATGGAGGTTTTTCTATTTCCTTAGTTCTGCTTTAATTTCCTTTTTCAGGATTTTAAAGTTCTCATCATAGAGGTCTTTCACTTCTTTTGTTAATGTTATTCCTAAGTATTTCATGTTTTTGAGGCTACTGCAAAAAGAGTTGCTTTCCTAATTTCAGCCTCACTCCTCACATGGTTGGCATACAGAAAAGCCATTGATTTTTGAGGATTTATTTTATATCCTGCTATTTTGCCTACGTTTTGGATCAGCTCAAGTAACTTGGGAGTAGAGTCTATGGGGTTCTTTAAATACAGGATAATGTCATCTGCAAAGAAAGAGAGTTTAACTTCGTCTTTCCCCATTTGGATGCCCTTTATATTTGTGTCTTGCCTCATTGCTTTGGTTAGGAATTCTAATAATATGTTAAAAAAGAGTGGAGAGTAGACATCCTTGCCTTGCTCCTGATTTTAACTGAAATGACTTTAACTTTTTGCCATTAAGTATGCTAGCTGTAGTTTTCTCTTTATAATATTCAGAAATATTCCTTGGAATCCTACATTCTCCAAAGTTTTCATCACAATGGTGAGCTGGATTTTGTCAAATTTTTTTCCATGACTAAAGAAATAATCATGTTATTCTGGGCCTTGCTCCTATTGATGTGGTGAATTACATTACTTGACTTGCTTATATTGAACCAGGTTTGCATCCCTATCTGAGCTCTCTCCATGAAGCCAGTTTTACTATTCCAGAGAAAATTCTGCTGCTCCTCTGCCATTTTCCTCCATCTCCTCATTAGATCTTTATTTTTCTCTCTTAGATACACTTATTAAATATCAGTAAAAACTAAATGTTTCATGAAATTGACTTTACTTAGTTTTAAATCCTTTCAGCTTTATTAATTGATAATGAATTCCTACTTTGGTTTCTCAACAAAACTGATATTTGAAGAAAGCCATGTTTTCTGAACAGAAGCCTTTACTGTTATGGAAGCAAATTAATTTGCTATCTGATTTAGATTTGTGTTTTAAAGTTTGAGCCAATCATTGAAATAAATACAATTTCTAGAGCATTTTGAAAACTTTACAGGAAAACAAATTCAAGTTAAATTTCAAAAAATTTATTTTAGTTGAAATTACCATGTAACTAACTGAACAATGAATAATACAGCATATATTTTATGCGTTATATTTGCTCTTTTTTAGTACTTATTTTATTTTGTTTTGTGCCTATCCTGGGCTTGAACTCAGGTCCTGGGCCCTGACCTTGAGCTTTTTTGTAAAAGGCTAGCACTCTTCCACTTGAGCTGAAACTCTATTTCTGGCATTTTCTTTTTGGTTGACAAGAGTCTCTTTACTTTGCTACCTGGGCTAACTATAAACCACATTTCTTACAGCTCAGCCTCCTAAGGAGCTAGGATGAAAGTCATTAGCAGTGTCCAGATATTCTTGTACTTTATATAATCATTATCAACCACTAAAAGAAAGGCTAGCAAATGACTAGTTACTCAAGAGGCTGAGATCTAGAAGATGACTGTTTGAAAGCAGCCTACACAGAAAGAGAGTACTTTCTCCAAATAACCAGCAAAAAGCTAGATTGTAACCCTGGTTCAAGTGGTAGACCATCAGAAAAGTAAACTTAACAAGAATAAGGCCCTCAGTTCAAACTCCAGTATCATCAAAAATAAGTAAAGTGATAAATAAGTAAATAAATAAATGTTGAGATCCAATATTATCATTCAGGTAGTTATGATCAGTACACTGTTTCATGACTGAACTTTCTGTAATAACAGAGAATCCAGCCTCCCAAAATGTTTTGTGTGCTTTTTCATGTTATGTTAAGGAATTGCTCAGGATTATTCACTTTTCCACAGCAAATCTCTCACTTGGATGTCAGGCTATTTATTGTCTAGAGAATGTAACAATTAAAACTTGCTTAAAATATTGATAAAATGTTTTTGGCTTTCTGTTGTTAGAGAAATCATGTTCATTGAGACAGTGCATTTTGAATTTGAAGGACATTTTTGTAATTAAAGAGAGATCATGAAAATGCAAGTGGAAAACTCTGTACCATATTAGCTAATGTTTTCATTTCTTTCTTTTTTTTTCACTCATTTCTTTCTTTCTTACGCTTCTACAAAAATGGCAGTGGCTTTGCAACCATTTATACATAAACAAATTCCATATTCCAGATCCTATCTCCATGTGAGCCTGAATCTGGAAATTCTCCACCATTAGAATAAATCAATTCCTATTAAATAATTTTTCACCTTAAAAAATTTAATATTATTGTCATTGACTTACAGAGGGGTTATAGTTATATACATAAGGTAGTGCATACATTTCTTGTCACACTTGTTACCCCCTCCCTTGTTTTTCTCCCACTTTCCCTGCAACTTTATAAGGGATGTATCCAGTATAAGATGACTTGTTTAAAAACAAATTATATGCTAACATTTTTCTACGTTTATATTTTATATCTTTCTGGGTACATATATGAATCCACTTGAAAAAAGAAAATATATAATCATGGCATATAATTAAAGCTCATATGATCACAAATTTGACAACAAAAATAAGGCCAATGATGTGATTTGTCAAAATTCTTTGAGCAATAAAGAAATGGGACCAAAAATAAATGCATCAAGCTTATACAGTAGAGAACATATCATATTATTTAATCATGTTCATGTATTTCCAATTATGAGTACAGGTATCTGGCTGTACATAGACTTACAAGGGAAGAAGGGCTAACTAAGGTATACTAGAAAGTGACAGTAGCGTGAATAAAAGGAGAAAAATAAAGTAAAAGTAGTACTTTTTAGAAGAAAAATCAAAGTAAAAAATCATGTTATGATTAATAAAGAAAAATGTAGCTATGACAAATTGTGCTATTAGAACTAGGAAATTGAAAAGGAATAACAAAATCGAGAGACACAGGGCAAAAAAAAGGCAAATAACTACAAAAGCAATACTTGCAAAACTGTTTGGTGTAAATGAACTGAACAACTCATGGTGGCGGGAAAGGGAAAGGGGTTGGGGTAGGGGGGATGAGGGATGAGGTAACAAACAGTACAAGAAATGTATCCAATGCCTAATGTATGAAACTGTAACGTCTCTGTAATTCAGTTTGATAATAAAAACTTTAAAAAAAGAAAAATGTAGATTATAGGGTATGTTAGATTGCACATTATAAATACTTAATTAAAGGTAACAATACTGGCTTATCAAGAATTTCTTTAAGGTACTCATATGCAATATAAATGAATTATATATGTATATACATACATACATATGCTTTATCTATTGATACTAAATTCATCCTTCTCAAATGATATGCTAGGTGAACAGTGACACAAAGGGATTAATGCAGTAGGATCCCCATCATTGTCTAGCACTTACTAAGTCTCCACATTCATATACATTCTGTAATTTCTATGTCTTCTTTTTCCATATATCAACTGTGGATCAAAAGTAACTTGTCACATAATATTCCTAGGCTGATGACCAATGCAAGGTGATTAAAAGTAATTTTTTGAATGATCATTCATGGAAATTGCCATACTCATTATCACCATATTCTTGGAAAGAGTGCAACAGCTTTGTAATTAATAAAATATCACCTCTAAGAGATCAATTATATCTGACAAGTTACATAGAGTTCAAGTGAAGATTTTAATTTGCAATATTTGATATTATTCCAAAATTCAGAAGTCTGCCTGATACAAAACATTGCTTCCCAATTAATATAGGCTATTGAGTGGATAGGAAGTAACCTACAACCATACCAAAAAATGCTCTTTCTGTGACATAGAATACATGTATCTGGTAATTATTTTTTTCTAGAGGTGACAGGAAACATATGAATATCTATGTTTCAATATCACTAATTGAACATCCATTTCTTATGCTTTTGAATTTCCTTTGCAGTTTTATTAAGAATAACTTGTCCATTTGTGAATCAATAAAATTCTAGGTTATATTTGTTTGTTGGACTTTTATTCTCTGCAGTAAAGAGGTATGCAAACATTCTACCCCTGAGCCCCATTGCCGGTCACTTTCTAGTCCATGGCTTCTTCTTGACTGTATTCACAGATAGATGCACCAAGGAAGCACTCCTTCTGAATGCCTGCCTTTTAATATCCTCCCACTGGGAAATAGATTTCAACATATGAAACCTGGGAAGACCAAAGAATTCAAGTCTTAGCTCCTATTTTCTGCTCTGGAGATTCAGCAAATCTTCCCCAGCTAGCTCAAGCAGAGGAGACTTCACTGTTACTCTACAACGTCCCCAGGAACAGCTACAAATCTCTTGCCATTCTCAAGTTTCACCATTCTGAAGTGCTTGGCCACAAACATAGGAGACTAAGCTTGAGGAAATAGCCTGCTTTCATATGGTCTCATAACTTTTGTGAATCCATTTACATTTTGTTGGCTATGAGGAATGATTTTCTTCCTGGATTTTCTGGTAAAGATTAAATTGCAAATGTTTGAGAATGATCCCCTTAAATTGCAAGCTTCTATTCAATTTCTCTTGAACAATATATTCTGTCAGTAGTATATTTAAATTTTCCATTTCTTCACTGTCTAAATCCTACAGTTACAGCGAAGGTCCATTTTATGCCACAAGCAGAGAAAGCAGTGAAAATACTGAATGTGCTATTTTTCAGGCACAAAGTAATTATAAATCCCAACTCTAGTCCCTTAAAAGAGAATGTAATCTGAAGCCTAAGAGAAGTGAAAAAAAAATCCTACATATTTTATACCTTAAGATTAGTGAATAAATACCTTAATATTAGTTACTTATAATAAAATGCTACATTTTGCCAGTGAGTATTGTCATATATTGCTAATAGAAGTAGAAGTCAAAGTAAACTTTGTTCAAACATTATGTATAAAAACTGTTTATAATCTTTAGGATCACTGGCCAGTAAATTCTACTTTTAGTAATCTGGACAAATAAAAAGCAATTAAATTATGGGATAAGGAATCCTAACTCAATTTTATCATTTCCAAATGTTGTCTAAAAATTGATATTTCAAAAAGTATACAAAAAGAAAATAAATGTGAAATTCTGAATACATTGGTATAAGCACACTGTATGAATGTACTGTTTTGTGAAGGACATTCGCAAATCACTTCCAGTCACTAGAATCTCTTAGCTATGACAAGTCATAGATTTACAAAAAAGAAAAAAGGGAAGGTTATGTGCAAAGCTCTCTGTAAAGAGTTGGAAGATGATCAGGAGGCTGAGATCTAGAAATCATATTTTGAAGCCAGGCTTGGCAGAATAAGTCCTTGAGACTTATTTCCAGTTAACCACCAAAAAAAGCCCAAAGGGGAGCTATGACCCAAGTGGTAGAGCAATATCCTTGAGTTATAAAGCTAAAGAACAATGTCCCAGGCCTGAGTTCAAGCTCAGTAGCTGCACAAAATAAGTAAGTAGATAAAAATAAAAACAAGTTCATCGTTTTCTGCATCCAGGTTCACTAAGCCTGAATCCTATGAAGTCAGATCAGAAGACTGTCATCTTTCACAACTTCTACCTGACTCCCAACATTCTTCAGTTTAGGTACAATCCTCCCAGGTAAACAGCAAGAACACAAAGGAACAGAGCAGAGAAGTCAATCAGTAGCATGTGGGAGTAACAGATGAAATCTTTCCTTTGAATGGTAGTTTAATTTGCATTTGACCTTCTTCATTATAAAATTTTGCTTACTTTGTTATATAACCCAGGTAGTCATTATTGGCAAGTAGTGAGAAATATATACATTTATACTTTACTGTCTCTTGGGACATTTTTTATTTTAATAAATGTATTTCAACTGATATATTAAAACAAATAATATGTATACACATACAAACACATGCACAGATGTCCATGTATATACATGTATCTACATACGCACATATTCATATATGTGTGTGGGTATATATTTCCACCTATCAAACAATGTTTGGATACATGGATGCATTTTACCTTTTTAAATAAAGGTAATTATATTTACTTCCTCACACATTTATCTGTTTTAAGTAGTCTTCATTTATCTTTTATGAGTACTATCTCTGTTAAGAAGACATATAGTCAAATTAAGTTTAGCAGAGATTAATCAACAAAGAATGATCATAAACTAGTTTATACTGAATCAGCAGAGTTTTGGTGAACTCTACTCTACCTGTGGACAAAGAATTTATATTCTTAAATAGAAGTAATCTACAGAAAGGTTTGGTTGATTGTTTTATTGTGATGTAAGTCTCGCATGTACATACACCTGAAGTGAACATATGAGGTTGCTTCATAGGAATGTCTAGATTGACTGAATCCCAGCTGTTCTGATTGGCTGAATCTCAGCTGTTACCACTGGCTGAACTTCAGCTACTTGTTTCATGAGCATACTTTTGGGCTTTCAGTTCATTTGTATGTCATGTTGGGTCGTAAATTGCTACACATGGATTTAAGGAAGGTATTCAGGTAGCCTTAAGCCAATTTTAATTTAATTTAACATGTCTCATGAATAAAATTTTATTAACTTTCCTCCTTGTAATAAACTGTCTTCACCTTTGACATTCATGCAGACAGTTATTAAACATTATTCCTCTGTTCTAATCTTTCTGGTCAGTCAATGGCAAACACTTTCTCTCTTACTAAGTGTGCACTTTTTGAAATAAAGTTCTTCAGGAATCCCTTGCCTAACAGATACCAGACATGGATAATACATGTGTCCATCTATTTATAAGATCTCAGTAGGATATACCTTATCTTTTCTAGAATTCCAAATACTCAGAGCAAACTAGGCATTCCTTGCAAGTTTCCTAATACTTAAAACATTTCATAAAGTTGGCCTATCTTCCTTCTTGACCACTCTTCCAGCCCCACTTATTCACTGAAATTCAATGAAATGAAATAGGAGGTAAAGTACCAGTGTGTTGTCATCAAGGTTCTAACATGTTTTCTTTATGTTTCCTGGACACATTGTAACTCAGGCCTCTCTCTCATGCTCTCTACCCTCACATCTGCACACTTTGCAACCTCTCTATCATGCGTCCACCTTCCTTACATCTGTACACCTTGATGATAATGTATATGAAACTTCCCTTGGCCCTTGTGTTCAATGAGAACTACACATGAAAATATTAAACCAGTCCAAGGCCAAACCATGTTGAAAAGGAAAGCACCTTTCTTTCCTCTCACGAGCTATTTTGCTATTTTTGTACCTGTTTTGTAGTTGTGCTGTTCTTCCAGAAAGCATGATAATGTGAGAAATACACCTTTCAATGTCTTTTTGCTATATGCCTGACATTCCACTAGATGTGAACTCAGGCACATCTCCTGCTCTACAGATGGTATCTTTCTGCTTTTGTGTAGACTTCTTTTATATTCAGGAAGACTGCTACCTCTCATCTAAAAGGAATACCATAAATGTCTTTCTTTAATAGCACCAAACTAGGCTATTCTTATTTTTCAACCAGTGTTTCAAGGTATATACATTTAACACAATCTACTTTTCTCCTCATAATTAAATACTCTTAGACCTCCTAATAGAAAAATAGGCAGGATACTTCACTAAGAGTAAAGAGAAGTAAGGTACAGAGGAGTTTTACAATAGTACCATTATTAATAAGATGTCTTGTGTGTGCTCTATGCATTGCCCCTGTAATGCTGTGAATAAACAAGACCATGGCCAAGAGCATTAAAAAATACTATTTGCTTTGTCTCCAGAAGTCACTTTAGGTTGGATAACTAATGTGCTTGATCATCAAGTCTAAGGTATAGATGGAACGGGATAGCTCCATTTGGGGTAAACTGGCCTCCACTACATGGAGTCTCTCATATCCTCCTGACAATTTTGCTTTAGTCTGTTCTCACACTGTCTAGAAAGGAAGTTAAACACACATTTCCTCTTGATGGTAAATGCTGCTACAAAATACACTACAAATCTGTAAGCAGACTTTGTTATTATTATTATTAAATGCCCCACAGTCCAAGAGTGGCGAAATAGAATTAAGTTCTTCACACGTGTCTGGAAGGATTCCCAATGAAAGATCATTAACACAGATAAGTGAACAGTTGGAACCATCTTTATAATAAATCTTTCTCATTTATGTTGCAGATGAAGAAATAATTACTTGGAAAACATGTTGGAAGGTAATTTCCCATGTTACTTCCTTTTAACTTATGGAGTGAATGATACACTTCATATTATATATATACGCATATATAATACTACTTTTTTTTCTTTTGCTGGTACTTGGGCTTGAATTCTGGACCTGGACGCTCTTCCTGAGCTTTATTTTGTTCATGGCTAGTCCTTTATATAACCACAACTCCACTTCCAGCCTTTTCTGTGATTAATTGGAAATAAGAGTCTCATGGTCATACATGCCCCTGATGGCTTCCAACCTAGACCTTAGATTTCAGACTCCTGAGTAGCTAGGATTATAGGCATGAGCCACCAACAAATAGTTTATAGTAAATTTTTCTTGTATTTAAGTAGTTGTACAATGGAGTTACCATTCAACCAATCAGTTTATAAGTTTGATGCATCTTGATTAACATCACCATTCTCTCCCAACCATAACAACCCATGTCCTCCCCTCAGTTTTCCTAGTTTCTTAGGACATGCATTGAATATAAGGAAGGCATGTGCCCCCTTCTTCTTTTATTCCTCTATCCTTTTCCTATCTCCTCCTAAAATGTGAAATGGACATGTGAGAGATAGGTATATAGCCATTAAGTCTATAAAGATGCAATAAAATGGATGAGACAAAGACTTCAAATTTACTAATTATAAAGTGAGCATATTTCTTAGTTTCTCCACTCATAAGATAGTATGACTTGGCGGGGGGGCATGGTATAAACAATTGGGGCCAAATATGCATGGCGTGTTGAGGAAGAGTAAGGCTAGCTCTCTAGCTTCCAGATGTCAAGTGGCAGTAGGAGGCACATCATTTCCTGAAGAGTGCCATAGCCTACACTGCTTACCAATTTTTGTTGTGTTCTGGCTTTGTTGCTGAGAAACCTTGCCAGATGTCCAAGCGAGTACGGTACCACATTACTCCCAGCATGTTCCTAGGTAATTTTCCACCAAACATTGACTTTCCCACTTGCCACAGTGTTCTGTTCAGGTGTGCTGAATTACTCTCTGCAGCTAATCTGTTTTCCCCAGTGATTTTTAAACGGTGAAAATGTAATAATAGATGAAAAACAACAATTAGCCACCATTTCCCACCTAAATACTCTGGCACATATACTGGTTCATTGTTTGGAATGTTTTGCTTTCTTTCTTTCTGTCTGAATAATTCTTATTTTTATTTTCAGGTTTAGCTCATGTCATTTTTTTATTAATTAAATTTTGATGACAAGGTGTTGTGCAAAAGGGGTACAATTACATAATAAGTCAGTGAGTATATTTCTTGTGATATCTTGCACCCTCATTTTCCTTTCCCTTCCCTCGATCAGGTAAGCATATATACAATACCCAGTGTACCAAAATCATATACAGTAACCACGCAGCTTATGCCAAAGGAAATTCACCTAGAACTTTAAATGTAACTTCAACAATAGAATCCTACTGTGTCCTTCTCCTGGAGTTATTTTTGCTTATCCTTGTCTTACTTGATCATATGTACATAGCTGTTGAGCTATTGTGATCCACTGATAGGTCTATTCTAGACCTTTTTATATTTAGTAGTTGTTTGGTTTTAGATACATAATGTAAGGTTGCTGACACAAACCTGTGGAAATGACATTTGAAAAGAAGTTTGTTGTTTTGCAGACCTAGTCTCTACTGTCCACCTTCCCCCACCCACATCCTAACAGTCATATATCAAGGAGACCATGCCCCTTTGTTCTCTGTGTTCTAGGCTTGTCTCGCTCAACATTATTTGTTCAAGTTCTGACCATTTCTCTGCGAATAACAATATTTTATCATTTCTAATCACTATGTAGTATTCCCTGTGTATAGGTACCACATTTTTTGGATCCATTCATCTGTAGTGGAGCATCTGGGTTGTTTCCATATTTTGGCTATTGTGAATTGTGCAGTGATAAACATCGATGTACAGATGTCTTTTTGATATCTTGAGATCTGTTGTTCAGGATAGATGCCTAGGAGTGGTATGGCTGGGTCATAGGGTAGGTCTATGTTGATCTTTGTGAGAAACCTCCATACTGTTCTCCAAATTGCACTCCCACCAACAGTGGAGAAGGGTTCCTCTTTCCCCACATCTCCTCCAGCATTTGTTGTTGCCTGAGCTCATAGTATAGGCCATTCTAACTGGAGTGAGGTGGTATCTCAGGGTTGTTTTTATTTGCATTTCTTTTACTGCCATGGACATTGAACATTTCCTCATGTGTTTCTTTGCCATTTTTATATCTTCTCCTATGAAGTCTGTCTTTAGCTCCCTTTCCCATTTAATAATTGGTTTACTGGGTTAGGAGGGGGTTAGTTTTTTGAGTTCTCTGTAGATGACAGATATTAGGCCTTTATCTGTTGCTGTGCTGGTAAAGATTCTTTCCCATATGGTTGGCTGTCTTTCTAGTTTGGTGGCTATGTCTTTAGCTGTGTGGAAACTTTTTATTTTGTAGTCGTCCCATTTTTCGAGTCTCTCCCCTATCTGTTGTGCCCCTGGGACTATATTCAGGAAGTACCTACCTGTGCCTATAAATTCTAGCATCTCTCCTACTCTGTCCTTCAGTAGATTCAAAGATTCAGGTCTGATGTTGAGATCCTTAATCCATTTTGAGTTGATCTTGGTGCACGGTGATAGGCCAGGGTCTGCTTTGAGTTTTCTACATATGGCTGCCCAGTTTTCCCAGCACCAGTAGTTGAAGAGGCTATGTTTTTTCCATTGTATGTCTTTAGCTCCTTTGTCGAATATCAGCTGACTATAAGAATGCAGCTTTATTTTTGGGTCTTCTATTCGATACCATTGTTCTTCAAGTCTGTTTTTATACCAATACCATGCTGTTTTTGTTATGATGGCTCTATAATAGAGCTTGAAGTCTGGTATTGTGATTCCTCCTGCGCTGCTTCTTTTGCTTAGAATTGCTTTGGCTATTCTATGTCTTTTGCTTTTCCATATGAATTTATGGGTTGTTTTCTCTATTTCAGTGAAGAATGTAGCTGGGATCTTGATGGAGATTGCATTGAATTTGTATAACATTTTGGGCAATATGGCCATTTTCACTATATTGATTCTGCCTACCCATGAGCTATGGAGGTCTTTCCATCTCCTTTTGTCCTCTTTGAATTCCCTTTTTAGATTTTTATAGTTCTCATTAAATGTGTCATCTATGACTTTAGTTAGGTTAATCCCTAGGTAATTTTTTTTAGCTATTGTAAATGGTATTATTTCCATAATTTCCTTTTCTGCTTGTACATTGCTGGTGTACAGAAAAGCTGCTGATTTTTGTGGGCTGATTTTGTATATTGCTACTTTGCCAAAATGGTTTATTAGATCTAGGAGTTTGGGGACTGAGCTTTGTGGGTCCTTCAGATATAAGATCATGTCATCTGTGAATAGGGATAGTTTGGTTTCTTCTTTGCCAATGTCATTTTGAGTGAGAAAAAAATCCGCCACCACTAGTGGCTCCTACATGTAATCTTGGCTACTTGTGCTGCTACCAGGAGAAAAGAAATTTAATGCTAGCCCAGACAGAAACATTTGAAAGACACTTTCCCAGCCTGTAGCTGGGGGCAGAAACTGGTGCCCATCATTCAAAGTTATGTGAGAGGCTGAGATAGAAAGGATGGTGGCTCTGGGCCAGCATGAGCAGAAAAGTCTGTTAAGTACTATCTATACTGAGGAAAGTAGGAATCTGTGGAATGTTCCTGTGATTCCCTAATTCAAAACTTATCAGTGAAGAATAAAGAGTGTCTCAAGTGGTAGAACACCCTGCTACCAAGTAAAAGGACATGAGTGCAAATCCTAGTACTGTCATACAAAAAGAGATAACTTATCTAGCTATGTTGACATACCCCAGTTATGTTTGATACTCCTCAATTCCATATTCCCATAGCTCCATTTATTGATACATTGACTATATTGACTATATTGATACATTGAATATAAGTACTGATTCACTAAAAATACTCTGATCTGATATAAATTTCTTGAAAAAAAAAAGGCCTAGTGGCAAATAATCCATTTATGTATTTAATGAAGAAGCACACTAGGCCCTGGTGGTTCAAACCTCTAATCCAAACTACTCAAGAGGCTGAGATCTGAGGATCGAAGTTCAAAACCAACCCAGGCAGGAAAATTCATGAGATTCTTAGGACTAGGCAATCTCTAGAAAGCTGGAAGTGGAGCCATCCATAGCTTAAAGTGGTAGAACAAGAACTAATTTAAGCAAAAGGACTCAGGGACAGCACCAGGCCGTGAGTTCAAACTCCACAACCAATGAAATAAAAACAAAAACCAAAAAAGAAAAAATAAATAAAGAATCACAACTTTGCATAGCAGAATAATCATTTTAATTGATGCATTTTATATTAATTCACTTAAATGGGATTCTTGGATTGTTAAACATTTCTGGAGGAGTCAGTAGAGGTTTTTGGAGGCCAAGCCAAACACTAAACAATGTGATTTTCATTCACAAGACATAACCAAGTTTTCTTTTTTTAAAATTTTTATTGTCAAACTAAAGTACAGAGAGGTTACAGTTTCATATGTTTTAAGCATTGGATACATTTCTTGTACTGTTCGTTACCTCCTCCCTCATTCCCCCCTTCCTCCTCCCCCTCTCCCTTTCCCCCCATGAGTTGTTTAGTGGATTTACACCAAACAGTTTTGCAAGTATTGCTTTTGTAGACGTTTGTCTTTTTACCCTGTGTTTCTCGATTTTGGTATTCCCTTCAAGTTTCCTAGTTCTAATACCAGTATACACGGTTTCCAATGTACTCAGATAAGATACAGAGACAGTGCAGGTACAACCACAGGAAGGGGATACAAGAGGGTCATCAATAATAGGACTCTATGGTCTCCCTCATAGGGAATAATTAGCACAGGTTTAGGCTAGTCACAGCAGAGGATCACAACAGCCTAATAGCTATACCCTTATGAACACATAAGATGATACTAAGTGAAAGGAACTCCATGTTATGGAAACGACTGTTATATCACTGTTTTAATTACTTTCAACATGTGATAACCGAATTTTCTTAAGCTCAAAGAGCCATATGTAAATTGAGAACTATAGGACATAAGTAAATACAAACACAAAAATTGGAAGATTTTGGTTCAGCCATGTAAGTAAATGCAATCAGTCCAATACTTTTTCACTAAGAAAAATTGCAATAAAGCATCATGTTATCTGTATACTATTAATAGGATAGTCCAAATAAGAAGAAAGACATTTAAAATTGCCAAAATTTTAAAACTATTTTAACCTTTCATTTAAATATTATGCTATTTTCTAGGATCAATACTTAGGATAAAACTTTGTATTAGATTTTCTCTTATAGTAAATCCATTGATGAATTTATATACAAAAGAAAATTGTATCTGTCTTTCTCTCTCTAGCTACCTATTTACCTATCAACTTATAAAACACATTTATGCATGTGTGTACATATATATGGACATATATGTATATAATATATGTGTAAGCAAATAAAGATAAATCTTTTAAAAGCAGAATGACTATCTCAAATCATTGTGCATGAATATCTCTTAAGCTACATTAAGATTGATATGTACGTGTAATTTCAAAGAATGTAGCTTTTGGATATTATGTTTCATCTGTATAAAGTGTTGATTAATAAATTGAAGCCCTTTTATATTGTAGACAATATAAAAGCTGAACGAGGAAATATCACTATACTTGGAGATAGAATATTCAGTGGTAGATTCAATGGCACATCTATAAATATATTTCCCTTTCAATATATAATGTATTAAAAGTAGCATGAAAGATTATTGTGTTAGTTATGGATCACTTTGAATTACTTTTATGGATGTATATCATTTTAGTTTGGTTTCTGGCCTCTAGACCTACTGATTGCATTTTTCATCTCACTATTCACATCCTGTGTGATCATTGGGCAGTATTTTCTTTGCTACTTTCACAAAGTTGTTTTCCATCCTTTTGCATATTTCATTGTGTACTCTGTTTAACACTCAGCTCACACGCCACAGGTCTGCAGAGTCCCCCTCAACAGTCACTGCCTTCTGTCTAATACGGTGTCCTGCAATTACCAGCCACCTCTTCTCCCTACTTCACATCTTCAGCTCTTCCATTCACAGAATTGTAAGGGCTAACCTGAGAACCCGAGTGACTAAATTTAAGTTTTAGTGTTAAAATTATAACAGCTTCTAAACCCTAGTGATGACTCCATGCTAGAGGGCTGCACCCCCACCTGTGAGACTAGTTTCTTGTAGTTTGACATTTAAAAATATAGAGAGCCCTTTTCCCCCTAGGGCCTAGGTAGCAACCATGGTAATAGACAGTAAAAATGACCATAGTCATAGTCTATAGAAATAACCATAAGAGAAGTAGAAATGCCATGGTAACTGTTGGGTTGGTCTATTTATGATTGAGTACTGGATTGTTCCAGCCCACTCATGCTTGCTTAGTGGTAATGGGGAAACATGGTCACAATTGTTAAAATAAAGTTGGTACGAGGTCAGTCTGACCACAAAATTCTGCTTCTGTAAACAGCTTGCTTAACCCATTTGTAACTTGCTCTACCCCCTGCACTAACCCCCTGCATCAGTGCTACATGACCACCAGTTGTCAGTTCCTGATATGGAGGCCAGATCCTGACATCAAAGCCAAAATAGATAACTGAAAGGGTAGATAGCCAATAGAAATAGGACAAGACTTGCTTGCTAAATGCCATCCAACCAAGTATCCACCAAGATGAAAATACCCTGCCCCTTTTGTAATCACAATAAAAACCCTGCCTATCTGGGGGCCTGGACTCTCAATCCAGATCCGCTGCATTGGTGATGGTTGAGAGTCCAGGCTGGAGCTTGAAATAAAGACTCTCATGCATTTGCATAGGAATCGTCTCCTTGGTGGTCTTTGGGGACAGGAAATCTAGGCATAACTGAATCTGCCAGGACACAGCTGTGTTGCTCTTCATTTTGTACCCCACAGCACAGCCAGCAATGAGCCGATTAAATAAGTAAAAGACATATCTTTACTATCTCTTGGAGGTTCTGCTCAGTGCTTTGAAAGCTATGCATTTTTCCCATAGTTGATCTTTTTTTTTTTTTAAGTTGTGTTGTTGAGATGCGATATTGTAAATCCATTTTATCTCTGGAGGTTATAGAAAAAAGAACTCGCATTAGGAAAATGAAGAATGATGAGTTGTCATGGGCTCATAGCCGAGCCATTGCAAAGCTGAGGTGGGAGAATTGGACTTAGAGTTCAAGGGCAGGAAAACAGAGAGATACCCTGTTTTCTGGGGAAGGAGAAAGAGGAGGAGGGGGAAGAAGAAGAAGAAGAGGAGGAGGAGGAGGAGGAGGAGGGGGAGGAGGAGGGGGGAGGAGGAGGAGGAGGAGGAGGAGGAGGAGGAGGAGGAGGAGGAGGAGGAGGAGGAGGAGGAGGAGGAGGAGGAGGAGGAGGAGGAGGAGGAGGGAGAAGTGTTGTATCCTAGTCACCAAGGCGGGACAGTAACTCACAATGGGACTCTAACCCAGGGCCAGAGCATCAGTGTTTTAACCCAAATTTAAAGAAGACTACAAGACACTCAGGTAATGGGGCTAAGATTTTATTTTATTATTAATTTATTTATTTACTGTCAAAGTGATGAACAGAGGGGTTACAGTTCCATACGTAAAGCAGTGAGTGCATTTCTTATCAAACATTACCTCCTCCCTCATTTTTCTCCTGATTTCCCTCGCGGTGGAGTGTCTGACAGTGTGGTGTCTCCACTCCTCCACTCCAGAGCGAAGTGCAGCCCTGAGCTTCAGTAGGCCTGGGTTTTTTAAGGTGAAAATCACAAGTAGGTGGTGGAGCAAGTTAGGCACAACAACCAAGCAGACATATGGAAGCAGAATTTGTGGTTAGTGATGATTACAATTCTGGTAAAAAGGCAATATTGACCAGAACACATTCCAGGTTTTCTTTATCAGATCTAAGACCAGACCACATTCCAGGTTTGGGCACTCTTCCAAGTTTCACTCTATTGACCAAAATCTAGTAACCTTTTGTTTAATTCCATCATTTACTTTAAGTCTCTATTTCTGGAATTTCCGCATCCCCAAAGGAGCCTTGGGGGGGGGGGCGGTGTCATCATAGTCTGGGTGTCACAGAAGAAGGAGAAGGAGGAAAAGAAGAAGAAGGAGAAGGAAGAGGAGAAGGAGGAGGAGAAGGAGGAGGAGGAGGAGGAGGAGAACAAAGGAAGGAGGAGGAGGAGGAGTTCAGAAGGAAGAGAAGGTGGGGGAGGAGTTGAAGAAGGTGGAAACTGCATATTGACTGCTCATGCCTGTCATTCTGCATACTCTGGAGGTAAAAATCAATAATATGGTTCAAGTCACAAACAAAACTTGGAGAGGGATTTTTCCTCTCATCCCATTTATGGTGCAAACCAAGTATAGGAAAACTGCAACTTATGCTATGCAAAGTAAAGAGCAAGTGCCTATCCCAAAAATAACCAGAACAAAAAGGACTGGAGGGATGGCTTCAAGGATAGAGCTCTTGACTAGCAGGCATTCAAGACACTGATTTTAAACACCAGAGCCACAAAAAAAAAAAATCCACAGGAAAAACAATTAAGTAATTATTCCTTTTTACCTTTAAAATCTTCTTAACGTTTATGATCGCACTTTCATAATCTTTAAGTAGTTGCACAAAGGAGTTGATGTTCACAAAATTGTTTATGCCCCTCCCTCCCCTTCCCCTTCTCCTCCCCTCCCCCTTCCATTCCCCTCCTCTCTCTCTCTCTCTCTCTCTCTCTCTCTCTCTCTCTCTCTCTCTCTCTCTCTCTCTCTCTCTCTCTCATCCTGGGGCTTGAACTCAACCTGGGCATTGTCCCTGAGATTCTTTTTATCTGAAAGCTAATGCTTTACCCCCCTTGAGCCACAGTACCACTTCTAATTATCCTGTTGTTAACTGGAGATAAGAGCCTCACAATCTTTCCTGCCCAAGCTGGCTTTTAACCAGGATCCTCAGATCTCAGCCTCTTGAGTAGCTACAATAATAACAGGACTGAGTCACCAATGTCCAGCTGCAATCTCATTTTTAAAATGAATTTTTCAAGTTTAATTGCCTAAGGGTGACTGGTCAATTTTATAAGGCTGCAACTTTCTTCAGACTAGAGAGCAGTAAAAGAGACATCCAAGTGTCAATGTTATAATGAAGGGGATGATTGTGAATATTAACTCAACATCTTGTCGCAGATAATGAAGATATATATATATATATACATATATATATATACATACATATATATGTATATATATATATATATATGGGCTTTGAGTGACCCTATGATCATGGCTAGCTTCATAGGTTATGTATCTCATTATCTAAAGAAATCAAGTTTGATGGAATAAGGGAATCACCCTGGAAAATAGGAGACACTAGCTTAAGATTTTTGCACTTAAGGGAATTCAAAAGAAACATGTGAGGGGAAAATATAAGACAAAAATGAGTTGGGAAAGATGATACTATGAAGAGAATGTGAGATTAGGGGATGATGCAGTTAATGAGAGCTAGTTGGTAGCTGACAGTGTTAAGCACTGTCATGAGAGTTAACGGGAAAGCTGCAGGGAAATTTCGCAATTTGGCAAAAGCAAACACAGTATTCACTCTGCCCCTCATCTACCCCCCAGAACACAGCATCTTCTCTATATTCGGGGTTATATATATATATATTATATATGTGTGTATATATATATATATGTATATAAATGCACGGAAGAAATCCACTTGAGAAAACTGTGCAGTAAACTATGGAGAGAGAGAGTGCGTGCTGCTAGTTTCCATTAAAGGAAGAAAGTCAATGAAGTCTTTGGGAAATCAATTCAGAATCAAAAGTGCTTCACTGTTAATGAACAGAGAAGGCCAGAAGGCACACTGGACGGGCCTCAGGAGTTGGAAAGGGCGGCGAGAAGGAATCCGAATGGGAAACGCGGCGTAGCCGTGCACGATCGACACGAGCTATCGATCTGTGCATACTCCCGCAGGAGAAGGACAATCATGGCAGAGCGGCTGTGGTTTAGCAGCACAGACATTCTCTCTTCAGCCAGCAAATGCCCTGTCCTCGTGAAACGGCTGCCAATGTGCTGGTGGACCATGCTGAAAATCAAGTACCCATCACTGGATGTCAAGTAACTTTTCTAATTCGGTACTGCAAAATGTTCTGTTGCCAATGGCTAGCCTGAGCATAAATGGACTAATCCCCGGATGCACACACCTCAAGAGAATCTTACAAATATTGTCATGAATTACCCATCATAGCTCTAACTAGAAGGAGGTAATTTATAATATCGACAAAGTTACCTGCTCTGAGGAAGTCGGCTTGGCCCAGACACATAGTTACCTCATGGGTTCATGAACTAATAGGCTGTGGAAAAAAAGAGGAAATGCAGATTCCTCTGACTTCTCCGTCATGGAGTTGTTCCATCCTGAGTGCTTGAGGTCCCACAAAGAAACATCCATCACAAGTCCTGGATTTTTAGTACTGCCCCAAGAGGACAGCAGAGAGATTGGAATAGATCACTTCATGATGGGAGGCCGGTGGGAAATTTCCTTTCCAAAGTACTTGGGAATTTCCATTTCCTTACCAGTACTGCCCTATTTGATCCTTATATGTTTAACTTTATGCATTTTTAACTTACTGGTTGTTTGTCTCATTATGGATTCATTAGAGGTTAGCCCCAAAGTTCATTTTGTAGCTTGTAACGTTCATGTTGTTCTTATTGCTAACATCATCGTTCAACTCGAGTTTCTTGTCCCTGGATGATAATTTTAGTCTAAAATTATTTGAGGGATTCATTGGCTTCTGTATTTATATTACTTTACCCTTCAACAGGAGGCTAGAAACATTACAGAAGATAGGAAAAAAATAGTTCTTATTGTCAGAGGAATTTGGGGGTTGCTGGTCAGAATATAAGCTTCTTCTCAAGATGCTATTACAAGAGTCTGAGAATAAAGTCATTCTATATATCAAAGAAGAACAGAACTCACAAACAGTTTGCCACACATAGTGGATGCTAGAGTTTATCTTCTCTCCAGAGAACTGAAAACACAACCACATGGATCCTAAATAGCTTTCCTTTGCATTCTGCTCCATTAAATTCCCTATACGACATAGCACTGTTGGTAAGAGTCATCCTTGTTATATACCATAAACAGAACCTAAGACCAAATTAAAAGAAAAATCACCAATCACTGTGGATCTTCTGCTAGGAGAAGCTGGGGAATACAAAGATATCTCCTTTAATGAGGAGAAAATATGTTTTCATGCTTAATCTTTGTTTCATGAAGATAAATATTAGGCTTTGAAAATAAATATTGGGTCAGGTGCTGGTGGCTCACACCTGCAATAATAGCTACTTAGAAGCTGAAATCTGAGGATCGTGGTTCAAAGCCAGCTCAGGCAGAAGAGCCCAGGAAACTCTCATCTCCAATAAACTACTCAGAAAAAGCCAGAAGTGGTGCTGTGTCTTAAGTGGTAGAGCATAGAGAAGCTCAGGGGCAGAGCCCAGGCCCTAAATTCAAGCCTTAGGATGGGAAGAAAAGAAAAGAAATATTGGGAAAAGCCTATATTCATAATGACTTGCAACATTTTATTCTATTTTGGTCTAAGTAATACCTTAATGCCTATATTATATTTGACGAATTCCTTCCCAGATGACCTTTGCTGGAATGCAGATTCTGTTTCTGTTCAGAACCTTCCAAGTAAGTACACTGATATATTTTCTGATTATTGATTGCTGTATTAATTAGTAATTTCTAAATATTCAGTCTGGAGTTGGGACAATGAACACTCACTAAGCCAACACTTCTAATAGCTTATTCATACTGATGTGTCCAGCACATAATAATGATAGTTTCTATTATTTCTCCAAGCAGTCTGAGTATGTTAACTAATAAAAAGGATAAACACTTAAGACCTCGAAATCCTTTTAAGATCTAGCATGCATAACCTTGGAATATTATTCAACAATATAAACAAATGAATTGATACTTGACTTCTACTCAACTCTTAAAGTTTTTATCATTTTTGATCATCAGAACTAAAAATGAGGAGATCTGTGTTGCTTAAAGCATTGTGCTAACTTCTTTAGAATAGCAATAGAAATAAAAGCACAACTTGTATTTGAATAGAAACAGAAATATATATGTAAAGTAAGTTTAATTTAGTACTGTGTATGTACTAGAATTACTTCCTGTTATGAATAATTAAATATCTTTACTTTTCCTTGTCATTTTATATTGGCTGTCTCTACTTGGATTCCAGGAAGTCATATAAAAATGTATATGGAGCCAAGCCCTGATGGCTTATACCTGTAATCCTAGCTACTCAAGCTACTCAAGAGTTCAGATCTGAGGAAGATATTTCAAAGCCTGCCTTAGCAGAAAAGTACAAAATATTCTTTTATCTCCATTTAAGGACTTTGTTTTTGTCCTCAGGCTTGAACGCAGAGCCTGGATGCTTTCCCTCAACTTTCGTGCCCAAGGCTACCACTTTTAGCCACAGCTCCACTTCCAGTTCTCTGTTAGGAGATAAGAGTCTCTTGGACTTCCTAGAACCAGCAAAAATAACAGCAGCAGCAGCAGCAGCAGCAGCAGCAGTGGAATTTATCATGACCTTTGATTCTAATATAATATTTTTCCACTGGCTCCCATTAAATAGTGACATCAATTCTACTTGAAACTCATTTCTTCTTCCAAACAATTTTTTTTCTGAAATAGAGGGCAATAAATGCATAAAAAAAGAGTGAAAATGTGACTGTTGTAATATATTTGCACAGGGGAAAAGGGTTAAAATTTGACTACCAGAATTTCAATATAGATATATTACAATTCATCTTTAAGGTTATTACTTTTTATGTGAAGTTTCAGCTTTATTTTCCTATAACAGATTTTTACTTACTCCACACTCTCTCATTCACACTAAAAGTGGGGGGAAGGGGGTGGGGAATGAAATCCCTGGAACCTGGCAAATGAAGGTCACTTTCAGTCAATTCTACACTGAAGCTGGGAAAATTCATGGTTCTTCCTTGCCACTCATTTTCTTCTTTCTCTGGGTGTATAGGGAGGGGAAGTCAACTATTAATCATCTTGTCATCAGGGGAGTGATTTCAGGACTTGAAGTAAATATAGCTCCTGACGAGTCTGAAATATTAGCTTCATCTCCACTGTATCTGCTGCAATTTACCAAGCACAGTGACTCACGATCAATGTTCTGTGGTCACTAGAGAGAATTCCAAAGCTGCTGCTCCAGCATTTGGTTCCATTTATTACTTTTTATGTATTATTACTTTATTGTTATAAACCTTCTTATTATCATTGTATTTTTATTATTGTATGGATTCTGGCTTTGGTTATCTGGTACCCAGGAATTTGTTGCTACTTTTTGGCCCACATCATCATTTCCTTAATATATACTTGACATTGTATATACTTGACTAGTCAAATATATATTTCAAAGTTTGAACACTTGATGATCCTTGTAAACATGAACACACTGAAGGCACAGAACAGACTCATGCTTATGAGGCTTCCTTTGTGTCTCATCCCCCCACACCAAAAAGACATCTGAGCTGGTTCTGATATTTAGAATAAAATTTAACTTAAAAAAAGGAGACTAAGAAATGGGGTGATGGGGGATTAGTATGTCCAAAGCACTATATACTTGTGATAATTATGTAATGAACCCCTTTGTATGATGTTAAAAAGAGGGGTGGGAAGGGGTAAGCAAGGAGTTAAGAAACTGTAATAGTGAGTGTGAATTACATCAAAGGAGGTTATATGCAGCATGAATATGTTATTAAATCAATTTACATGAATAAAAACCATATTTCCTTTCTGGGTGGGATACTGGGGCTTAAACTCGAGGCTAGACAGTTGTAAGGCAAGCTCTATACCATCTGAGCTATATTAGGACTTTTGATTTAGTGTGTAAATGAAGTCATACTTGCCACCATGCCAAATTGCATTGGTTGAGAGGGAGCCTATCAACTATTTTTTTCTCAGATGGCCCCAAACTGTAAAAATTTTCCTGATCTCTGCCTTCTAAGAAAAAGGAATTAGAGTCGTGAGCCACTATAGCCAGTAAAAAAATATATATTTTCATTCACACCTCCTTACTGTAGCTCTGTTTACCTTGGCAAAAGGTGGAATCAGCCAAAGTGCCCAACAACCGAAACATGAAAATATGGTGAATGTATGTGTGTTTGTATATGTGTCTATAGATACATACATACATATGCACGTACCTTCTATACATAGATATGTATATACATGTTTATGTAAAGATATGTATACATTTACACAGTAATATATATGCACTTATACACATCGGTATGCACATCTATGAGTATACACATACATACACATGTATACATATATACATTTATGCGTATGTATATATGCCCATATATACCTGTGTATAAGTGCATATAGTCCATGTTTTTATATATATACCATTTAAGATCATTTTATTAAAAATGAAATTATGCCAATTGCAAGAAAATGGAGGGAACTGGAAATGACCAGCAGAATTATGTAAGTGTCTGGCTTCTTTCTTTGAGGTATTGAAATTGACTTGGGTTGCTAGGTTAATCAGTAGTATATTAACTTTTGTGAGAGAATATTATTTCACACTACTACATGGCCATATCCCATATTCCCTAGTTACAACAATGGTACACACTTGCATCTTGTCAAATTTGAGCAATTTTATAGAAATCTTTGCTAAAAACTGTGCTCATGTCTGTCCGTCACAAGTTTTCCTTTGTCCTATGTAAGCACATAGAAATGGAATTGTGAAGCTTCTGACTGCAAACATAATAAAGCATGCCATCTGCTTTCTCTCTAGATGCAGTTCAAACAGCCAAAATTGGAACTGTAAAATCCCTGGATTCTGAGTAAAACAGATTCCGACAAGGTTAGGTAATTTCTCATTGTCAGCTGACATGGGTCTCACAGACTCCAAAGAAACTATGATCACAGAATAGACAAGAAAGTCAAGTCTAGTTAAACCTTAGTAAAGAGATGAATTTTTTATAAAGACAAGATTAATGCTGTCATTTCTTAAGAGAAATGTTTTCATGTTCTTATTGTTAGAAACCTTTTAATGGTTCCTATGTGACTAAGCAAAGAAATTTATTAATTAATATTCTGATGGTAGTAATGAGAAGATCAAAGAATACAGGTTCAGAATATGGCAGAGCTGGGAGAGCATCCATGGCACACTTCCTGAGAATGACAACATGTTTTGGTTGTGATTTTGAGCATTCTTTAATTTTAATGAGCAATACACGTAAATGCATATGTGCCTCAAAACCCTCAAACCTGATAATGCTGTCTTTAACAGATGGTTTGAGGTTTTCTTGTGAACTATCAAATTTCAGCAATAGTAGTTGGGAGTTTTACAAATGATCTTGCAATTATGTAGATCTAGATTGTATAGGCTCTCAAAATATCTCTAGCCTTTTGTATTTAGATATGTAAAATGAGTGAGCTAACACTTTGAAAACTTTGACACTTACTTGGCTTTACTTTTCTGTGTATGCCAGATACTAATAAAGTAGTAGTTGACACCCTGGACAGAAATATGTGAGGCTTCACATAACTTGCAAGCAATTTTAACTTCTTTCAAAAACAATAATAACTGGAGGCATGATTTAAGTAGTAGAAAACCTACCAGTAAGTGCAATGCTCTGAGTTCAAACTCCACTACACTACCACACACACACACACACACACACACACACACACACACACACACACACATCTTAGAAAATGTACAGCTCCTGGGAGTGACATTAGTAAAGGTTCATTTTACTTACAAGCTGCCATATTTAGTTGAATTAAAATATTAAAAAGTTATATAAAGTTATATAGATACAACTTAGATAAATAAAAAAGAAAATGTACAGTTCTGATATTAATACAGCTAAGATGATGGAGCATTTTGTTTTAATTTTAAAAGATTAAATCTTAGGTGGCCTTGGTATGGGGAGTCTTCTATTAATATGAGTTGAGTTGACAATTAAAACTTCAAACTTCTTTTGAAATCTTGTGTCTTAAAAATATTGTTCTACATTAAACATCATTTAGGGGTTAATGTCAGAAAATATTCATAAGATTTAGTGTAAAACTTATTTGAAACATGAAATAAAATGTTCTAGCTGCTATTAATTTAATTAAAACTATTTAATGATAATATCAGGTATGGTACAGAGGCTTTCTTCACTCTGCTGGAATAAGGTCACCTCTACTACAAAATAACTTGATTAGGAACTTTAAATTCCTTCATATTTTAACAGTGTAATACCCATTTTTTTCTCTAAGAATATGATATTTCTATGCTCATGCCATCAAAACTTATTTCTTTAGCATCTTCATGAATGAAATACCATTTACTTATTAAGAATCCTTGATTTCATGAAATGCAGTTGCATAAGAGATGTTTCAGGCCATTTTCCTCTATCACTTCATCATTTATCATTTAAGTAGAGAAAAACGTATGGCAGGGCTATTCATTTAGTGAATGTCATGTTCTTTGTTCATAAAGTTCCTGATGCAGAGTTTTAACTGCACTCCATAAGCAATAGTCTTGTTGAAAATTCAAACTTATTTTTCCAGTTTCTTAGAAGAGTTTTAAATATGTTGCATAATTAATCAAAAATGTTTGTCGTGCTATTTGGGTCTCAGGCGGATCTGATATTTTTCTAAACTGTGGAATGATTCAAACTAAATCACACATTCACCACCTCACACAATTTTATGTATTTTATAACATAAATATTGAGAAAAGCTTAAAGTATTCGTTGTATATGGTATATTGCAAATTACTTTTATAAAATCAGGCATTTAATTCTGTTGAGCATGACACATTCTGCACCTGCTCCCATTTGTGCAAAGCAAAAATCATAGAACTATATCAGAGACAACAGAAATGACTATTGGTGTGTAATGACTCTCTAACTTGGCTAGAAAATTTAGGAAGAGATTAAATTTAAGAATAAATAAACCATTTCAATAGCAATCCTTACTTATGCTTATGCTCCAGCTCAAATGGAGAAAAAATAATTAAAGCACTTTTTTCAGTCTATTTTCAGCTAGTACACAAATAATCCCAACTTAGATATGTGGTAAAACATAAATTCTCCCAATAAAGATGAATACATGAAGATGTATTAATAGATGTGAAGACACGTAATAAATATCTTGAATAAGAAAGTATAATTCCTACCAAGAACTTCGGTGTGGTACAGTACAACTAAACACCACGGTTCACACCTGAGATCCTAGCTATGTAGAAGGCTGAAATCTGGAGGACCACGGCTCCTAGACAGCCTTGTAAAATAGTCCCCTCTTAAAAAGATGGAGGTTTTTTGCCTCCCACTGAAGAATAACCAGTAAAAAGCTAGGCTAAAGGTATGTCTCAAGTGAAAGAGCATCAGCTGAGCAAAAAAGAAGAAAAAGAAAGGAAGAAAGGAAGGAAGGAAGGAAGGAAGGAAGGAAGGAAGGAAGGAAGGAAGGAAGGAAGGACTCACACGAAATGTTTTCTACAAAAGGAAGAGAGAGGGGATGATGAGTGTTAAATTTTCTCTTTGCATGAGATTCTTTTGAGTATGTTTAATTTCCACAATAATAGTGTACAGTAATCTAAGAAGAGAGAAAGTAAATCATCCAATTACCTAGAATGATCTTATCACATTTTATTATTAAAAGCAGTGGAATGTACAGAAAATCCACCATCCTCAAATTTAATGTAGAATGAGATTTTAGTTCAAACCTCTGATCTGTGTAAGAACTTTGGGGTGACCTGTAATAATGTAAAAGAGGGGTTCGAGGCATGGCTAAGTTAGGAGAACACCAGCCGATGAGCAAAAATGCCAGGTACTGAGTTTGAGTCCCAGTCTTGATAATAACACAAACATTTGTGTAGCCTTATATTACATTTAGTTTTTTCCCACAAAACTAACATTTGAATTACATTTTATATTTAAAAATACAGTCATCATAAAGATACGCTTCTGTTCTCTTAGAATCCAACTATTGTAATATTCAACAGCTCATAGCATAATTTGGTAGAAATAAAAGTAAATCTCATTGCTCTGATGAAAATCATTGCGTAAAAATTCACGTGTGTGTGATTCTGAAAGATAATGCTGATAACATGAAGCGATGAGTACTTGCTATCTTCTCATTCATTCTTTCAGGTTCTATCAGGTCTTTTAAATTTTCTGTTACTCTATTCTCACATGAAATATCATTAGAGTCATCAAAATATTCTCCTTTGTAATTATGAGATAGCACTTAGCATTTAGTTACTGGAAGTATTTTTCTCAGTAATTCTCATTTCTTAAAGAATCCCTGAGAAGGAAAGCATTGCACAAAGTGTTTGCTATCTTCATGCATAATTCCCCGAGAAATATATGTTTTCTTCTGGAACAATATATCTCAGCCTCCTGGAAAGTTTTGTCCTTATCATACAGATTACCCACATGGAACAGTGGGGTAAACATGAGGTATGATATCTGATCAGTTTTCTCTTTGTTCACTATGAAAGAATCAGATTAACTTGAGCCATTTTGAATTTCAGAGTAACTAATTGGTTTAAACTATAAATTTTAAATATTTCATTTATTGAAGAATTAATCTGTGTATGGTATTTTCATTTTTGCTTCATTATAATAGCTTCATAAGAAATGAAAAATCAGCTGAGCACCAGTGGCTCATGCATGTAATCCTAACTACTCAGAGATCTAAGATCTGAAGATCATGATTCAAAGCCAGACAGAGCAGCAAAGTCCATGAGACTTATCTCCAGTTAAATACTAGAAATCTGGAAGTGGTGCTGTGGCTCAAAGTGGTAGAGCACTGGCTTTGGGTGAAAAATCTCAAGGAGAGTGCCCAGGCCTTGAGTTCAAGCCCAGTGACTAACAAAAGAAGGGAAAGAAGGGAGGGAGAGAAGGAGGGAGAGAAGGAGGGAGAGAGGAAGGGAAGGGGAGAGAGAGGAAGTGGGAAAAGGAGGGAGGAAGGAAAAATACAGATTTGTAATTTGTACATCTTTAACTTTTTTTTTTTTTTTTTTTGGCCAGTCCTGGGCCTTGGACTCAGGGCCTGAGCACTGTCCCTGGCTTCCTTTTGCTCAAGGCTAGCACTCTGCCACTTGAGCCACAGCGCCGCTTCTGGCCGTTTTCTGTATATGTGGTGCTGGGAAATCGAACCTAGGGCCTCGTGTATCCGAGGCAGGCACTCTTGCCACTAGGCTATATCCCCAGCCCCATCTTTAACTTTTACAAAGGAATATGAATTTGTGCATTACCCACAAGATAGAAGGTATGCATATTTTGTCCTTCATTAGTGAAGATATTGCATAGTTTAAAACTATTCATTAAAAGTTATGAGACTGAATACAAATAATTACTCTTAAAATTAAAAGAGCAAATGGATATTCACATGTATTTAAATGTATTTTAATTTCCCATATATAGTAATATATTCAATAGTAAAATGAAAAGTCTGCATAATTTATTATAAAAATAGATTGTGCACACACTATTTTAAGATTTCTATTAAATTCCGCAAATCCAAATATGTTCACTCTAGTAATTGCATAACATTCCTTTAAAAATCACCAGCAATAGAATTTATTATGTTAATATTGGCAATCCCTGTATTTATCAAAAGAAGCAGAATCATATTTAAATTGCAATATATTTATATTCACTGTTTAAATTTTGAAATGACCCCAAAAGATAAATGTGATTAATAACAAAGGCAACTAAAGAAATTTGCAACAAAACATTTAAAAACCAAAGTAACAAGAAATGTGCTACAGATTTACAGTATTAAAAACACAAAATCAGACCAAGAATTTCTATGGACTTCTTTCTACTCAAAGAGGACTTCAAAGAAGACAGGTGGGAAAATAAATCACCTCAAGCTAGGTGTGCTCATCGTTGTTTGAAGGAGATACATATGTCTACCCTAATGGAGCATTGTGCAATATGTACATGCCCCAAAACATCACATAGGCTCCACGTATGATTCTCTGTATGATTCCTGGAATGATTCCTATGTGAATCCTGGAATTTAAATTTCCAACTTCATTCATTTAATTTTTTCACATTTCAGCCTAGTCAGTGAAGATTCCATGGAATGAAGAAGCTATTGATTAGTACACCAAATTGAAGAAGTGAAAAAAATAAAGAAAGCAAATAAGATCTGAATAGATGGGCATTAGAGCCACAACTTGTATAATAATTAATCTTCAGAATCATTAAGCTACCATTTTTTCAGAAATTTTAATTGTAGCGATTTCCGAAGCCCGGGATAATGCAGTGACAACATACACATTTGTATGTGAAATGTGGTGATTTGGCCTATGGTCCAGATTGATTGAAAATAATTAGAACGGAAAAAACAAAAACACTGTATGTGTGCACGCATACATGCATGTGTGTTTGTGTGTGTGTGTTTGTGTGTGTGTGTGTGTGTATACATTATGGGAACAATTTTGCCTTAAGAAATTACAGATTATTTATCCACTCTCACTAAATCATTAGAATATTAAATGTAGCATCTAGATGAACTTAAATGAAAGCTAATGACCCGGACATCCACCATGAGGTCAAATTAGATCAATTATTTCTTGCCCCGATGTTGCTGAGAAGCTAATGCAAATGGCCTAATGCTTTGGAAATCCCTTTCCAACCAAAACTCAATTTGACATAGACTCTGATAACATCTTGAATGCAATGAAATAAAATAATTAAGTATATTTCATAAAATGATTTCTTGACACTCACCTTTAGCATAATATTCAGCTTCAATCACACTGAAAATAATAAGTATCTGAGATACCTGAATTCTTCTAAAAGGCAATTTATAAATTCCATTGAGCAAAGAAAATTATTTTCTTCTCATTAAATCCCCTCATAATAATGCTAATTTCTTTGATGTGTCAGAAAAAAGTAAAGTATCCAAGAAATATGCTTAAAATACACATTTTGGCATGTTTGTGTTCCTAAAGTAATCATAATGATAGTCTGAGTATCAGAGGTAGGTTCACAAAAAGGTATTCACATCATCTAATTAGTTGTAGGAGCTACAAAGTGTTGTGAAACGAAGAAGAAAGAACTCACTCCTATAGAAATTCTAATTGTTTTAGGCATATGCACTTGAAAAAACAGACGGAAAATTAACTGGCTTTATCCATGGCTTATGAATACTGATGAAGCCCGTTGCTTTTGAGTTCTGGAGTTCCTTGCTCAAAAGTAATAAAATATGGGATCAAAAACAAAGGAAAGGAGTCTTCAATTCTAATCATATCAATATTAACTAAGTGTAAACTATAAACTATACTTATTATTACAGATGCTTCTTTCCTTTTCATGGAAGTTTGTTCTGATAAACCAATTGTAAACTGAAAATACTGTGACTAAAAAAGATCTAATATATAATTCACTTAGCCTACCAAACATCATAGCAACACAGGACTCTATTTTCCTTTGTGATTAAGTTGTTGACAGGAGTGTCACTTTCCTATGGCAGTATAGAGACCTAAGCAGATGTCTTACTTCATATTTTCACCTGTGAAAAAGATCTAAAACCAAGACTGCATTTTGAGTTTTCCTGAATGTGTATGACTTTCACATCATTGTAGAGCTGAAAAGTCATAAGTTCATTCATTGAATAAATTGAGAAGTGTCTGAACAGGGAAGTATATGCAAGTCATGAAGAAAATGTAGGTCAAAATAGCGAGATACTAAAAATATGTGGGTGTCTTGCACCACTTCACAGTGAATCTCTAACCAAGCATATTTGACCTAAAACACACTTTCATGTCCTGAGCACTTTAGATCCTACAGAACACATTCCCACATCTCCCGCCTTCTTTTATAAAAATAATAATAATAATAAAAGCATGATCTTGAATACAGGTGATGTGACTATTGTTGGTTTAAAATCTGCTACTATAAAGACATTCAGGAAATCTGGTAGATTTGAGTATATAAGTGGTAGGCGAAGACATATTGACTTCTCAAACACTTTCAAGGAGTATATAGTAGGTTTTGGGGGGAAAAGGTGCTCATGGTTCATTCCTGTGATCCTAGCTACTCAGGAGGCTGAGATCTGAGGATTTCTGATCATGCTTCAAAGCCAGACTGAAGAGAAAAGTCTGTAAACCTGTTATTTCTAACTAGCAAAAATCTGGAAGCAGAGCTGTGTTCAGGTGGTAGTTGTTATCTTGAACAAAAGAAGGTTGGGGACAGAGCCAAAGTCCTGAATTCAAGCCCCAGGACTAGCACACAAATATACTCATGCATGAATGCACACACACACACACACACACCACACACACACACACACACACACACACACACAAACACACACACAAAATATCAAGATTTTATACTGGTATAACATATTGTTTCCTCTTTATTATAAATTGTGACTCATTTTTATTAGACAAAATAGTTACTTATTTTTTCTATATTATTGCTATAGACATGTATTTATCAAAATAGAGATTGAAAGATGATCTTACCTAAGAACAGATCATCCTGAATTTTGACTGGTAACTAAGTAATACTGCATGGGACTCTGTTGTCATGATTAACATAATATGACCTGCATAATATCCCATCTAGTGTCTGAGTGATAGATGAGCTGCTTCAACACAGTTGATCATTTATTCTTTCTACTTCATTTTTGCCAGTCCTGGGGCTTGGACTCAGGCCCTGAGCACTGTCCCTAACTTCCTTTTGCTCAAGGCTGACACTCTGCCAGTTGAGCCACTTCTGGCTTTTTCTGTTTACTTGGTGCTGAGGAATCAAAGCCAGGGCTTCATGCATGCAAGGCAAGCACTCTACCACTAAGCCACATTTCAAGCCCTTACTCTTTCAATATTAAGGAACTCTCTGAGTGCAGGATGGCTATCTCCTTATGCCTTCATTCTGAAGCGGTGAGGTCCTTTGGTTGTCAAGTCTTAGGTCCCTGAGTCATCTCAGCTATGGCATCTTTCTGTAATTATCACTTGCTCACTGCAGATGTCCATATTGTTAGCTGGAGCTTTTAAAGCTCCACACATTCATATTGTGTTGTTCTTCAAGACTAAAAGGTTTAGGGGCTGGGGATATAGCCTAGTGGCAAGAGTGCCTGCCTCGGATACACGAGGCCCTAGGTTCAATTCCCCAGCACCACATATACAGAAAACGGCCAGAAGCGGCGCTGTGGCTCAAGAGGCAGAGTGCTAGCCTTGAGCGGGAAGAAGCCAGGAACAGTGCTCAGGCCCTGAGTCCAAGGCCCAGGACTGGCAAAAAAAAAAAAAAAAAAAGACTAAAAGGTTTAAATACAGATTTTTCTTCCTCCAGGCTTCCATTTGTTTTCCCCATTCAGTAAGTGAAAATCTCATTCTACTCCCTCTTCAAAGTGATAGCCTTGAAGCTTGGTTTTCACATGGCCTGTGTAGTGTTCCACGTGAGAGACATCTGAATCTAAGCACTTCATACCACATCTGGCTGAGCTGTACTCCAGCTCTGCCCAACCCTCGTCAGAAATAACTTGTCTTGAAAAGAAGAAATCCCAAAGAAAAAAGTTTTAATGAAAGATTCTTTGCAATATTGTATTATATATTTGTTTAATTGATAACTAAAATCAAGTAATATACAATGTAAAGCTGTTTTAACGACTAGTATGATAAATGTCATAAATCATTTTGCTAAATGTGGTGCTTGGGCAGAACACAAAGGCAATTTTTCAAAAGTTCAAAATATTCCAGTACCACTTGGTCAAATACAAATAGGAATAGGATATGTAGAGCACATAAATAATTTAAAATCATAACACGCTGAAATGTCATTTGCATTGAAATTAAAGGACAAGGGTGAGATGCAGGGAAATAAAGGCATTGCATTTTATTGTACCTTTGTTTTTAGAGTATTGATGTTAAATGACATTTGAGATAAAATAGAAATGATTCTGACACATTCGGAGTTCAGTGTCTTCGCTGATTAGACAATTCTTCCAGATCAGGCATCACAGAATATAAAATGAAACACTAAGGATTCATCAGAGCACTCTGCATTTCCGTGTTGACACAATAATATTTCATTAAACAAAACTATTATCTGCTGTTGCCCTTTCCTTAACCCTTAAGTTTATCTTAATTTACTTTCCATTGTGAAATGAAAGGAATGCAAATACAATGAGGTTGAAACTCAGAGCTGAGGAAAGCGAATTCCTGTTTGCTTTCAGTCCCTCCTTTCTCCACAAGACTAACCCTGGCCATCCAGGCTAAGGAACTGCCAACCCTCTGAATGCCTAAGGCACTGGTACTTTTGAGGATTAGTCAGTAAATTGGATGTGTAGTATTATAGTAACAATTGCTTAGTAGTTCAACCTCATTGTTTTTACACAAACCCACCTGAGTTTTCATAAAATTTTGGTAGTTCGTAGAGGGCAAATATCAGTATGGATACTCTGAAATAGAGAAAACAGAAGTTCATACATTTCTTTAAGATCATGTGGCTTTCAAAGTTGCTCAGGAAGGTGTAAATTTCCGAATTATTATGCACCAGTTTGTAAACATGTAATGTTCCTTAATTCTAAAGTTCAGGTTAAACCTGGGGATCTCCAATTGAGAGTTTTTTAAGAATGCCATATTTAATAGAACTATTTAATAAGTTCTTTTCCTTTTGGAATAATTATCACAGAATAGTCTTAAACTGTCACTCCTAATTTTAGATGTAGAAACAAGCTTAGAGATATTTTGACTGAACACACAATTCAGAAATGTTCATGACATTTAGATTTCTGACATGTTTTTTCGACTAAGTCTTCATGCTCACATGAAAATATCTCATGTCTCCTGCAGGTACTGGAAGTGAGTGATCAAACACTTTCTCCAGTAGAGTACTATTATATATGTGTATATATATATGCACATACATATATATATATATATATATATATATATATACACACACACACATCTTGGCTATTAATCCATCAAACTCGTGTGATTGGTAAAACATCTAATAACTCTCCTGGCATTAATAGCATGATCATTAACTAGGATGCTTCCAACACAGATGATTTTGTCACTGTGGTTTGCACAACAGTTGTGTACATTATAATATTGTTCAAAAGTCTTGCTCAGCTACATAGTTGCTGATACATGTAATCATAAAACAACTTCCTGCAGAAAAATCTATGCTATGGGGTCATTCTGACATATAGAGAGCCCAAGTTATAATTTTATTTGTGCCAGTACCAAGAGTTGGACTCAGGTTTTCACATTGATTGTATATATATTTTTTTCTCACAGCTTGTTTTCTACCACCTGAGCAGCTCCAAGCATATAGAATTCTAGTCCAGTTTTTTGTTTGTTGGTTCTGTTTAGTTGAAGGTAGTCATTTGTCTGGGCTGGTTTCAAAATATGATTTGAGATCTCAGCCTCTTGTGGAGTTAGAAGTATAGGTGTGAGCCCCCGGTAACCAGCTGTGGAGCCGATGTTCATATAGCCAGTCCTATTCTTGCTTGCTTTCTGATTATCATAAATGAATGCACATAGATGGCTTCTTTTACCCATAAATGGCCAGTAGATCAGATTTCTCATTCCCATGAGAGGCTTGATAAATTACATACCTGCAGCTGCAGAGAAACCTTCGGTTTACGCCCTAGTGCCTCTTCTAAAATGCACTTAAATTACCTAGAGACCCAGTATGTAAAGAATGCCAGGAACATGGAAGAAAAACACCAAGATGGATTAAAAGCAAATTTAAAAGAAAAAAGGGAAAACAATGAAAAAAATTAACTCTTTAATAAGAGATAATCAGAAGTAATCCAGGGAATAAGATATCATAAAAATTATTTGATTTGTCTGAGTTCTTCATGTTGTAAAAATTGAAGCAAAATGGCATCTCTGAAATTAAAGACTTTAAAGGTAATATGATGCTTTGAATAATGGTTTTATAAATGTGTATGTACATATATACATATGTATGCATAGATATATGTATACATGCCATGCATTATAAAAGGATTGTGGAATTAAACAAAAAATTACCCAGCTAGTGAAATTAAATTTGGGACTTAGAGAAGGAAATGTGATAGAAAATGATTGTTTGGTTCAATATGTATGACAGCAACCTCAGAAAATCCAGCAAGAAAAATTCCATGGAATAATGTGTAGATTTTTTCCTCAATTTGAAATATTTCCAAGTGCTGTTATTAATCAAAGCCTCTTTTATACAAGCTTTACATATCCCTTCAAATTATTAAAAATGTAAGATCTGTTTATTGCAATAAAATTAAAAATACCTTTACTTACCAATTAATTATGAGAGTAACAAAATTTCACTATGAAAACCATACAGATTAGTACAAGTAATTCTTACATATGGTTAAGTGTGTTTATGAATTTATATATATGAAAAATCTAAGTAAAATATTAGCTGAAAACTGCAGTAATATATTCAAACATTTATGTAACATAAATCGGATTTAACCCAACAATGCAAAAATATGTCTGCATTTTTATGTCTCATAGGGGAATAACGTAGAGATTAAAAGACAAATGCCAAATTATCAGCTTCATCGTAGAGGCAAATGATAGAATCCAATGCCAATTACCAATTTAATAAAAGAAATTTTAGCAAACTAGGGATAGAATGACATGTTATTAATTTGATCCAAAGCACCTACTAAAATCTAATGTTATATATCATCCTTAACAGGGAGCCCCTAGATGATTTCGTTAAAAGAACCTAATTGCTGGCTTTACCAGTGGCTTAATAAAGAACATTCTATCTACTATGCCATTCTTTAAAAAATGGTCCTACAAAGTACATTTTCAGTAACTTCTTCTCATTCACCCATGAATCACTTTTGTATTTTGACTTTTAAATGTATATTATACAATTTTTTCATATGTATATGCAAACTACATGTAATAACAAATTTTAAACAATGAGAATTGTGTTGGTACACAATAATAATAACAATATTACTGTCTTTAATCCATTGAAATATTTCCCTGTTGGGTCAGAATTGTAGTCAGATGAATGACTGCTTTCTACAGTGCTTCAGCTACCAAATTCTACTTATTAGCTCCTGCACACAGAAAGTATGTGAGTATACTTGTTAGCATCTGAATTATAAAACTAAATAATAAATTGACTTCTAATACATGTGGAACTAATATTTTATTTTAATTTTCTGCCTTAACCTATACTCATGTGTTCACAAAAACATTTATGGACATTCTTATCAGTTTCTGTTGATGAAATTAACACAATTTGTCATCGCTAAAATATGGTACCAACCCAGATGCCCCTCAGTACATGTGTGGATCAAGAAAATGTGTTACATATACACAGTAGAATTCTATGGCTCTATCAGAAAGAATGGCATTGCCCCATTTGTAAGGAAATGGAAGGACTTGGAAAAAATCATACTATGTGAAGTGAGCCAGACGCAAAGAAACATATACTCTATGATTTCTTTCATTGGGAATAATTAGTACCCATCTAGGATAGTCCTAGCAGAAGATCACAATAGCTCAATGGCTATGTCCAAATGAACACATAAGATGATGTTAAGTGAAATGAACTCCCAATTATGGAAACAAGTGGTTTATCCTTGTTGCTATTTTCAACATGCCATATGAAATTATGCCTTTTTTTTTATTTCGTCCCCGTGGTTTTACCCCTGATATCACTGTAACCAGTTTTAGTACTCTGGATATTGTATATACATGTATTAGAAACAGGGAAGGGAAAGGAAACACCAAAATTGCGAGACAAAGGATAAAAGACAAACCAATGCAACAGCAATACTTACAAAACTATATGGTATAAACCAACTGTACAACTCATTGGGGGGGGGAAGTAGGGAGTGGGGCGGTGGGAAAAATATGAGGGAGAAGGTAACAAGTTGGATGAGAAATGTACTCACTGCCTTACTCATGAAACTGTAACCCCCTCTGTACATGACTTTGACAGTAAAGAAATAAAAAGTAGCACAATTTTAATACAAGCACCTTTAATACAAGCACCTTTGCAATAATGGACACACTACAAAATATAGTTATTGTAGCCTGGCATCTACCTACTGCTTTTACACAATGAGTTCACGTTAAACATGTAATCTGCCTTTGGCTGTTTAACTTTCTTGAAATTAAGCTATAGATTACAGAAGACTTAATCGTCTTCTTCCCCACTTTCTCCTATCACCTCGAGTGGCTGCAAAATTAAGAACCCAATTAATGATTTTGCTTATTCAGAAATAATCAGAAAACTTTTCACCCGCTAAAATATATGTATTGCAATATCTTTTCTCCTCCTAAAACTTGTTCCAAAAAACCATCCAGGTCCCTTTCAATAACCAGGACTCTATTCATATTTTTCTACTTCTCATTTCCAGGTTTTCCACAGAGATAATCTACGTAGTCAAAGGTATATTTAAACTCTTCCCTTGTTAAAAATATCCAGTGTTTACCAGCCAGTCACAGTTATGTAATTCATAAGTTCTCCAGAATAAAATGACCATATTACCATATTAAAATTTCATGGAATTTGTAATATCTTTTCCTTCTCTCTAGATTTTTTGTTCTTGGGATTTTGCTCATCATTCAATTATCTGTCCTCCTACAACTTTTTCAAAGGAAAGCCCTTTCTTTGCCTTCCCCTTCATTTCTCCCTATCACTCTCCACCACACATTTTTATTTTACTGTTTCTGGGGCATTTTTTTTTCCAGTCTTGGGGCTTGAATTTGGCCTGAACACTGTCCCTGGCTTCTTTTTGCTCAAGGCTAGCACTCTACCACTTGAGCCACAGCACCACTTCTGGCTTTTTCTATACATGTGATGCTGAGGAATTGAACCCAGGGCTTCATGTATGCAAGGCAAGCACGCTACCACTGGGTCATATTTGTAGCCCTCCTGTGACATTTTTCAGAATGTCATAGAACAGATACTCATTTTTAGAGAGTTGATGCCACCACATTCAAGATTCATAGTACTTTAGGACTATAATGACCATGTTCTTACTGCTCAGCAGACACTTAACATTTTCCACATGCATTCAGCAGAATCCATGAGCTTCCTCCTCACTTTCAGCACTCTACAAATTACTAGTTCCTCAAGGCAAGTCTATAAAGCAACAGAAGATTCTCTGTTCCAAAGAATAATTTTAAAAATGTTCCAGTCAGTAAGGGACAACCACCAACATACATGTCCTAATACCTGGAAACATATACTACTTATATGAAATGAAGAAAGATAGTTAGCACTCTTGTTTTTCTTAGCTTCAACATGCTACAAGCATTTAAGTAATCAATGAAGTTGCTGTGAGTATGAACTGTTCAGATTTCCAGGCTGCCTGGTAAAAATTTTTATGATTGAAATCTTGGTGATTTTTTTTGCCAAATAGTTTATAATTCCAGTAAATATTCAGTATTCTTTTAAGTAATTGAGCCTGGAGCTTCTCTAATATAAACAGACACTTTAATTATTAATAATATATAATGCAATGAAGTGTATTTAGCTTATATTTTCTTTTTATAGCTTTGATAGCATGTGATCTTTGCTAAAGGTGCATTAATTAGATATCAATATATAATCAATATCAATATATCAATAATAAGTGTTTTATGGCTCCCAATGCTTTATTTCAGCAGGTGTTGAAAACATATCATAGGTATTTTAGTACTCAGAATGTGACAAACATAAAAAAGTATAAATTAACTAGTTACAGAATGAAATAAATAGAAATGACTTCCCACACACATATTCTAGTAAATATGAATTTAATATTAATGTTAAGTAATATTCTAGAATTTTTGTTGCCAGCCCTGGGGCTTGAACTCAGGGCCTGAGCTGTCCCTGGCTTCTTTTTCATCAAGGCTAGCCTCTACCACTTGAGCCAAGTGCCACTTCTGGCTTTATCTATATATGTGGTGCTTAGGAATCAACCCACGGCTTCATTTATGCCAAGCAAGCACTCCACCAGTAGACCATATTCCCAGCCCAATATTCTAGAATTTTTAAAGCAAAAACTAGCTGATTGGTTTACTGACTTAGTATATTTGGTCAGTTACCCTTCTACTGTTTTTCAAACTTGAGTATCTTACTCAATTCTGCCTTTAAACACCGACAAAAGGAAAACTTCTCTAAGATTAACGTCTGTATTGCATATGTACTTCATCACCCTTTCTTTTCCAATTATTTTTCCTTGCATTGTGGTTGGCTGGGAGTAGATGAGGCAAGCTGCGACATCAGGGCAAGGCGTGGGAAGGCCAGGTGTGGACTCTCATAGATTGTGGGTGGCAAGATCTGAACATCAACATTTTCAAAACATTCCACAACTAGGGACAAATTACAGATCCCTTGCTTTTGCATAAGGAATTGGACTAACATTGGGCTCCATCCTAATTTCTCTGCCCAAATCCAGTCTCCAATTGTGCTCTAGGTTTACTGGACGCCCGAGGATCTTCATCAATCAAGACATATGGGTTTTCCTAGGACTCCATGGTTTGTGTTTAGTTCCAGGATGGTGGTCTGGTGGGCAGATCGCAGCCACAAGACAGCACGGTATTTCTGTCTCAAGTCTTGGGTCACAGGAGTGGTTCAGACAGTCTGATCACAGCTATCAACACTCACAAGTCAAGTTTAGGGCTCTGGTTGATGAATGGCTTACCGCCCTGTTTTGTGATTATGATAGGTGTCTTGTCCTTGGCTTCCATATTACCAACCAGTGAAGGAATGATGGCACCACATGCAGACTACAGCAAGTGAAGGAGAGGGTAGAAATAAGGACCCTTTGCCTGGAGCTGTCTCCTTCCTGACTCTGACATTATTTTCAACAATTTGGTCTGAGAAGGAAATGATGTTGCAGCTTTAACTGGCATTTCCATGAGGGATATTGAGATGCCACTCTTCCTATTGTTGTATTGTCTTCTATATTCACCTGTTGAATTCTATTTGTATGGGATTTACTAATATTGAAATATGTTTACCGTTTTTCTTAACCTTCTCTCCATCTACCTTCCTTAGCTCTTTGTATTAAAGAAATTTTAACATTATTGCATCCCCTGGGTTTTTAAGATTTGATTTTTCTGAATTTAAAGGAAATTAAAATATTTTTCTTTGACTTGTCATTTATAGATATTTTAGTTCAAATGAAGCTTTGTGAATGACTATTCAGAAGGAAATAATATTTCAATTTAATTTTTGCATTATATATGCATAAATATGTACATACACACACATATATGTAAACTAATATAAAACTATCTAGTGATCATGTAAATACTTATCTTTCTTGGTTGAGTATTTTTGCTGCTGGTTCCAGGGTATGAACTGAAGACTTCATGCCTGTTTGACTTGTGCTCTACCTCTTGAGCCATGCCTCTCATCCTGTCCTGTTTTTAGGTGCTTGTATGGAGATGAAATCTCATGGCTTTTTCTGTCTAGGGTAGCTTTGAACTATAATCCTCTGGAACGCACCCTCCCATGTAGCTAGGAGTATAGGCTTGAATCACTGAACTTGGGTTTGAATATGTATTAGTTTAATTTCCTATGCTTGCATCAGTTCCATACCACTCAAGGCTTGTAGTTATATATTATCCTTTGATAACCAGTAATGTTGCTGCCTTTTTGAACATGCTAAACAATTTCTACAAAATCTTGGGAACATGCTGTGAGTTGTGTGCCACCAATTGAGAAAGCGTTCAAGCTCAACATTACACAAATCCAAATATTCCTATAATATTTAACAAATCCCTAGGAAACAACTTATTGAGAGACCAAACAAAATCCTTTCTTTTTCATTTGTACATATTTTTCTCATTTTATATAGGTATACTTTCAAATATTTTCTTATTCCTCACATGAACATTTTTCTGAGAAAATTGGGTCAATTTTAACCTATGTTATATTTCCCAATGATATTTCATATCATAAAATTATATACAATTAAGAACTGAGTGTAACTATTATCCAACTCAAGATGGGAAACGTAAGAAGTTCTACCCTGGTGGTTTCCATTCTAATCTCAGCCCCATTAATTCTCTCCAAACTCACCACTGCCCTGAACCTCATAATCATTTACTTCCTTGAATTAAAAAAAAAAGTTATTGAGATGTAATTACAACTGATGTATGCACCATGTATTTCCCATTGAAAACACCACCTCAAAGTTCTCATTTAGTTATTAAAAACTATAGTTTTATCTATAGAAATATAAAAGGAATACAATTTGTAAGTACTTTTGCAGTGTCGATTATGAAGAGTTGTAGGCATATAATAGAGTTAGACATAATCTTCCAACCCTTGGTTTTCATAAAAATTGGCAGTAGAACCAAAATTTTTATTTGATTCATGCTCAGTCCTTTTGAAAATACCACAGCTTTTTTTTTTGTAGAGGCTTAATATCTGCTTGTCTGTTTTAGTTATTGCTATGTTAAATCAATTGATGGTCTGTGACAAAATTGATTAATATGAGGGAATGTAACATGATGGCATTCTATTTTTTTCACTTTTTTTTTTGTTTTTGTAGATGTTTGTCTTTTTTTTACCCCGTGTCTCTCAATTTTGGTATGCCCTTTCAATTTCCTAGTTCTAATACCAGTATACACAGTTTCCAAAATACTCAGATAAGATTACAGAGATAGTGTAGGTACAACCACAGGAAGGTGATACAAGAACATCATCAATAATAGAAGCTACAGCTATATATGGGACGTTGAAAGTAGTTACAATCGTGATATAATAATAGTTTCCTTAACATGGAGTTCATTTCGCTTACCATCATCTTATGTGTTCATAAGGGTATAGATATTGGGCTCTTTTGATGCTCTGCTATGACTTGCCTAAACCAGTACTAATTATTCCCAATAAAGGAGACGAGACCATAGAGTGCATGTTTCTTTGGGTCTGGCTCACTTCACTTAGTATAATTTTTTCCAAGTACTTCCATTTCCTTACAAATAGGGCAATGTCTTTCTTTCTTATAGAGGCATAAAATTCCACTGTGTATATGTACCACATTTTCCTGATCCATTCGTCTACGGAGGGGCATCTGGGTTGGTTCCAGATTCTCGCTATGACAAATTGTGCTGCGATGAACATTGTTGTGCTGGTGGCATTACTGTGATTTTGTTCGTGGTCTTTTGGAGAGATACCCAAAAGTGGGTCTGCTGGGTCATAGGGGAGTTCTATATTGAGCCTTCTGAGGAATCTCCATACTGCTTGCCAGAGTGGCTGAACCAGTTTACATTCCCACCAACAATGAAGTAGGGTTCCCTTTTGGCCACATCCCCTCCAACAATTGATATTGTTAGTTTTCTTGATATATGACATTCTTACTGGGGTGAGATGGAATCTCAATGTTGTTTTGATTTGCATTTCTTTTATGGCCAGTGATGTAGAGCACTTTTTCATATGTCTCTTGGCCATTCTCATTTCCTCATCAGAGAAGTCTCTTTGTAAGTCATTAGCCCACTTGATGAAGGGGCTATTGGTTCTTTGAGGTTTTGTTTTGGAAGAAGGTAATTTTTTTAGTTCTGCATATATTTTAGAGATGAAGCCTTTGTTCGTTGAATGGCCAGTAAAGATCTTCTCCCAGTCTGTGGGCTGTCTGTTTATCTTGCGAGCTATGTCCTTTGCAGTGCAGAAGCTCTGCAGTTTGATGCAGTCCCATTTGTCCAACCTTTCTTTGATTTTCAGCCTTTCTGGGTCATTGTTAAGGAAGTTCCATCCTGCGCCAAGGAGCCCAAGTGTTTCTCCTGCTCCTTCCTTTAGTGTTTTCAGGGTGTCTGTTTTGATTTTGAGGTCTTTAATCCATTTGGAATTGATTTTGGTGCAGGGTGATATATAAGGATCTAGTTTTAGTTTGTTGCATGTGTTGAGCCAGTTTTGCCAGCACAATTTGTTAAAGAGGCTATCTTTCTTCCATACTATTGTTTTAGCTCCTTTATCAAAGATCAAGTAGGCGTAGTTCTGTGGGTTCATTTCTGGGTCTTCAATTCTGTTCCATTGGTCTTCAGGCCTGTTCCAGTGCCAAAACCAAGCTGTTTTTATTACTATAGCTTTATAATACAGCTTGAAGTTGGGTATTGTAATTCCTCCAGCACTGTTCTTTCTGCTTAGGATTGTTTTTGCTATTCTAGGTCTTTTATTGTTCCATATGAATTTCTGGATTGCTTCCTCTATTTCATTAAAGAATGGTGTTGGGGTATTAATGGGTATTGCATTGAATTTGTAGATAGCCTTTGGCAATATTGCCCTTTTGATTATATTAATCCTCCCAATCCAGGAGCATGGGAGGTTTTTCCATTTCCTTAGTTCTGACGTAATTTCATTTTTCAAGCTTTTAAAGTTCTCCTCAAAGAGGTCTTTCACTTCTTTGGTTAAGGTTATTCCTAGGAATTTTGTGTTTTGGGGGGCTATTGCAAAAGGAGTTGCTTTCCTTATTTCCGCCTCGGTCTTCAGGTCATTAGCATAGAGAAAGGCCATTGATTTTTGAGGGTTTATTTTATATCCTGCAACTTTGCCAAAGTTTTGGATCAGCTCTACTAGCTTGGGGGTAGAGTCTATGGGATTCTTTAGGTATAGGATCATGTCATCTGCGAAGAGAGAAAGTTTTAGTTCATCTTTTCCTATTTGGATCCCCTTTATATTTTCTTCTTGCCTAATTGCTCTGGCTAGGAATTCTAGTACTATGTTCAAGAGCAGAGGAGAGAGTGGACATCCCTGCCTTGTTCCTGATTTTAAAGGGAATGGCTTTAGTTTTTCACCATTTAGAGTTATGCTTGCTGTTGGTTTGTCAGAAACTGCCTTGATTATATTCAGGAATGTTCCATGGAATGCCAGTTTTTCCACGGCTTTTAGCATAAATGGGTGCTGGATTTTATCGAACGCTTTTTCTGCATCCAGAGATAAAACCATGTGGTTCATTGCCTTGCTCCGGTTGATGTGGTGGATTACATTAATTGACTTGCGTATATTAAACCAACTTTGCATCCCTGGGATGAATCCAGTTTGATCGTGGAGTATGATTTTTTTTGATGACCTACTGAAGTCGATTGGTCAGAATTTTGTTGAGAATTTTTGCGTCTATGTTCATCAGGGAAATCGGTCTAAAGTCCTCTTTCCGTGATGAGTCCCTGCCTGGTTTTGGGATTAGGGTTATACTGGATTCATAGAATGAGTCTGGTAGTGAACGTTCTCTTTCAATTTCATTGAAGAGTTTGAGAAATATTGGTGTGACTTCTGTTTTGAAGGCCTTGTAGAATTTTGCAGTGAATCCGTCTGGACCTGGGCTTTTCTTGGATGGGAGATCATTTATTGCCATTTCTAGTTCAATACAGGATATGGGTCTGTTTAGAAGGTTTAAATCTTCATGGTTAAGTTTGAGGATATGAATTTTTTCTAGGAAATCATCCATTTCTTCCAAGTTCTCGAATTTGTTGGCATAAAGGTTTTCAAAATACTCCCTTATTATTTTCTGAATTTCGGTTATTTCTGTGGTGATGTTACCTGTTTCATCTCTTATCTTGTTTATTTGAGTGTGCTGCCTTCGTTTTTTGGTCAGGTTTGCCAGGGGTCTGTCTATCTTGTTGATTTTTTCAAAGAACCAACTCTTTGTTTTGTTGATTCTTTCGATGGTTTTTTTCGTCTCTAATTGATTTAATTCTGATTTGATTTAAATTATTTGCTTCTGTCTATTGACTTGGGGTTTGGCTTGTTGTTCTCTCTCAAGGAAATTAAGGTGCTTCCTTAAATTATTGAGTTGCTGTTTGTCCAGTTTGTTTATGTATGCACTCAGAGATATAAATTTTCCTCTGAGTACTGCCTTTGCTGTGTCCCAAAGGAGCTGGTATTTTGTGTCCTCAACTTGGTTGAATTCCATAAACATTTGAATTTCTGTTTTAATTTCTTCAATGACCCACTGATGGTTCAGCAGTGTGTTGTTTAGTCTCCATGAATTGTAGTATTTTCTGTGGTGACTTTTTGAGTTGAGCTCTAATTTTATTCCATTGTGGTCTGAGAGAATGCAGGGAATTTTTTTGATACTTCTGAATTTGTACAGATATTCTTTGTGCCCTAAGATGTGATCTATTTTGGAGAATGTTCCATGTGCTGCCGAAAAGAATGTGTATTCTGTTGTTCCTGGGTGGAATATTCTGTAGATGTCGGTTAAGTCTAGTTGGTCTATGCAATTATTTAGTTCTGTGGTTTCTTTGTTCAGTTTTTGGCATGTTGATCTGTCCAGAGGTGATAGTGGAGTGTTAACGTTCCCAAATATCAATGTGTTTGGGTCTATGAGTGTTTTTAGAGTCAGTGTTTGTTTGATGAAGTTGGGTGCTCCTGCATTTGGTGTGTAGATATTTAGAATGGTTATATCTTCCTGTAGGAGAGATCCCTTTACTACTATGTAATAACCTTCTTTGTCTCTTCTTACCTTTTTTAATTTGAAGTCAATTTTGTCTGATACTAGGATTGCAACTCCAGCCTGCTTATGGGGGCCATTTGCTTGATAGATTTGTTTCCAGCCTTTCACTTTTAGAAGATGTTTACTTTTGCTGGATAGATGTGTCTCTTGGAGGCAGCATAAAGATGGATCTTGATTTTTGATCCAACTTATGAGCCTATGTCGTTTGATTGGAGAATTAAGTCCATTAATGTTGAGAATTAGGCTTGAGAGATGATCGTTTTTCCTTTCATTATCACTATCTTGTTTAAAGCTGTGTCTTTCCATTTGTTGATCTGATGTTTACTTTTAGGGTTCATTTCTCTGTCTGTATTGGGAGCTTGATTATTTTCCCTGTATAATACATCTTTGAAGATTTTCCGTAAAGCTGGTTTGGTGGATATATATTGTTTTTGTTTTTCCTTACTGTGGAAGACTTTTATTTGACCTTCGGCTATGAATGAGAGTTTGGCTGGGTATAAAATTCTTGGTTGGTAGTTATTTTTATTTAGTGTTTGGTATACTTCATTCCAGGCTCTCCTTGCTTTCATGGTCTCTGCTGAGAAGTCTGGGGAAATTCTGATTGTTTTTCCTTTATATGTGATTGTTTTCTTCTCCCTAACAGCTTTAAGGATTCTTTTCTTGTACTCTACTGATCCTGTTTTGATCACAATGTGTTGGTGGGATGTCCTATTCTGGTCTGGTCGGTTTGGGGTTCTAAATGCTTCTTGTATCTGTATAGGCCTTTCCTTCTGGATATTTGGAAAGTTCTCAGCTAATATTCTGTTAAATAGGTTGCCTATCCCATTAACTTCTTTCTCCAAGTTTTCCTCAATACCTATTATCCTTAAATTGGGCTTCCTGATCATGTCTTGAATCTCCTGTAGCCATCTGTTTTGTTGATTGGACTGGATTTGTATTGATTTTTGATCTTTCTCCATAGAATCTAAGGAATCTTCAGCTCCTGAAATTTGATCCTCTGGTTCAGTTAGTCGGGACTGAAGGCTAGCTACTTGATTTCGAATCTCTTTTTCTTCTGACTGGTCTTTGTTTGAAAAGAAAAAGAAAAAAAATGGAGTCCTCCTTGTTTGGGTGGTCTTTCCCCAATCTCTGGTTTCCCTTCGATATTCTGCAGTCTATTTTCTTGATTGGCTGGGTTTGACTTGATTTCAATTTGTAGGGGGTGGATCTGTTCTGACCCTTCTCCCCTGTTGGTGCAATCCTGGGTCTCTGTGGTTCGCACAGCTTTCAGGTAGGCCTTGGGCATCCTCTGTAGATGGGGATGTGAGCAGTCTCAGGAACTGTAGCTCCTCTGTCTGCTGTGGGGCCGCTGCCTTTAACGCCTGGCTTTGTATAGGCTGTGGACTGAGCAGGACGGGGCGCCTCTTGCCTGTTTTACCCTGCTGAGAGTTGCTTGCCTGGGGGAGGCTCCTCCCTCCTGGACGGGGCAGCCTCCTTGGCAGAGGTGGCTATAGAATGCAGCTCCGTTTTGGGCTGGGAATTGGGCTTACTCTGTTACGGGACTGTTTAACTGCTTCAGGAACTGTTTGTTTCCCCGTCTGGTGTTTCTGTGCCACTGGAGCTGCTCGCCGCTTTTGCTTTAAATTTAGAAATTCTGGTGGGCAGGGCAGGGCACCTCTAGCTATGCCGAGGCCCAGGACTCGCCTCCCGCCTGGGCAGGGGGCGTTCTCCTGGGCGGAGCTGGCTCTCACTGGTTGGTCCCTCTTGCCCTTTTCAAAGATGGCTCCTTTGACCTCACTTTCCCCAGGCCCGCTTTAGTTCCAATCTGGTCTGACCCTATGCCAGTGGCAAAGATGACATTGTGCTCTGGCGGTGGGGGAAGGGCTGCCTTCCAGAAGCTACTCTGTGGGCGTGAGCGAGAATATCTTTCATGGGGTACTCACGCTTTCTCTGCGATTTCAGGTCGTCCGTGCTCAGCCGCTGTCTGGAGGATTTCTCCCTGGTCTACGTACGTTGTGTGCTTTAGCTGCGCGGAGTGCGGGTTGCTGTGCTGGGCACTGTGTCGGCACTGGCACTGGCGCAACGGCGGGACTCCGCCTGGAGCTCAAATCTGTGTTTTCAGATGAGCAAAGTCAATTTTTCCTTCCTGGCCAGAATCCCTGTACTGTCTTCTAGGAGTAAAAATTTCTATGGGTGAGAAAACTGCGATGTTGGAGGGAGCTCAGCTATGGCTCTGCAGCTCCTCTGCTGTCTTCCTGGAATTACTCTTTTTTCACTTTCTTAAGAATATATTTCTAAAAAGGTTATTTTCTCATTAAGTATTTGGTTACTTATATGGGAATACAAGAAACATGTCTTATTCATTATCTGTATAAATATCCAAGACATGTAATTGATTTGTAATCATTTGTCATAAGTAAATAATTATCTTAATATCATCATAAAGTCATGGATGTAAATACTGTTGATTGCTTGCAATCAGCTATTGAGTTAGTAGTCATTAGCACTGGATGTTCAACCAATTCAAAAGCCAAAAATAACTGAAGCCTTCTACCATCCTAGATGCAAAGAAAAGAAAGAGATAATAGGAGAGTGCCGAAGCTTTAGCTGAAAGCTGATGGCAAAGGCTATGTTTTCAGAAGAGGAAAATAATTGCTGGAACTCATAGGGAAAAATCATGGAAAAAATACTCTAAAATTAATCCATTTCACTATATTGACCTACTAATGGTACTTCACATCTTCTCAATTTGAACAAGACTGAAAAGACAACAGAACCATTTTCAAATACTATCCTAGGGCAGAAGGGAGCAACAAAGACAGATCTTAAATGGCACCCAAAGAAAACCAAGGAATGTATCTATTTTTTATATAAACACAAATGAATTTTAAATATTTATAGTCATTTTATTCATTCATATTATGTCAGCCATATCACCACATTCTCCTGTACTTAATATAGTGCTAATAAGACTGCCTATTTTCCCTAGCTGAAATTATACTCCATAGAGTAATCAATAACTAAATATGATAACAAGAAGGTAAACATTTAATTAGGTGATATTTTTGCCATATAAAGATAAGTATTAAGATTCAAGATAGGAAACTATCACTTTATTAATATTAAAGTCAGAATATCTGGATTCAAATTTCCTCATGACTATCTTCATTTGACTTTCTTTAATTGTCAAAATAATGTACAGAGGTGTCACAATTACATATGTAAGGCAGAGGGTACATTTCTTATCAAACGTTTTACTTTCTCCTTTGTTTAAGAAAGCATGAACAAATAAAAGTTCCTCACAAATGTCTAAATGTATTATGAGGTTTAGTTGCAATAGCAAATGTCTCATTAGATGCTTAGTTATTCTGACTATTTTTATTCTTTACAAGATGTGAAAATTCAGCCTCATCTCTTCACTTGGTTCTTTAGAAAATCTTGGTACCTCAAGAATTCTTCATTCTTATTTTTCAATCTCATCTTCTATCATGATATATGAGACTCTTTTATTCATTACTGAACTCCTTTCCTATGGGTTTTTACCTCTCCTATACATTTTCATTCCATCTCCTGATTAATTTCATAAACTCAATTTTAACAACAAAAAAATTGTTCTCTTGGCCTAGAGTCTTAAGCTCCAAATACTTTGATCTGAATGTTCCCAGTATCCATTATCTGGTGTTGACTGAATAAATCACCTTTTTTCCCACTAACATTCAAGATACAACTTTCATTCCAATGCAGCTAGTTCACCACTTCCTTCCAACCACATACAATCATGCTTGTATTTTCCCTCTTGGAGTAAATTCCTCTCAGGACTGCATAAGTTCTCACAGAATGCTCTTAACATTGATCTTACCAGTCACTAAATGATTTGCCAAACAAAGATTCTTGATTTCCTATATATGTATGCAATTATAATATTTATCCTATGGAGAACTTATTTTGTAGGTATAAAAATATCATAATCCCAATGTCAGGCAGTATTTAATGAAAAAGTGAACTACTATAACACTAAAAACTATGGAAACAATTAGTGGTCAAGTAGATGCAAACAATTGTGTTGAGAAACATAGTGCATATTAGTGTACATGTGTCACTGATTACTCATATTTTATAAGAAAATTTGTTTGATATCCAGAAGATCAATAGATTCTAATGGGTCAAGTGATTACTGTATCACTTCATTTTCAATTTATTTCCTTTTAATATTTTCAAGAAATTGTTAAAAATATAAATTGTTAAGGTTTAGAAAGGCAGAGGCACATTGATCTAAGTCATTAATTTTTCCAGTTCAGTATGAATTCTTTTGAGAACAGGAAAAAAGGTAGAAAGCACGAGTGATGTTGATCAGCTGGTATCAAGTGAGGATATAGAGAGGGGTATACACAGCCATGTGAAGAATGGCAAATTTCACATAAGTAGAAAGAAAACACTGATTTACAGCATTGATACAGGAGCCCTGTATTTCTGGCAAGCCAGGAGAAAACCTGTCACCATGTGGAATAATATCCCCTGAATAAAACAAATTACAAGCATTGAATTTAAAATTAATTATCTTCAATACGCTTCTTTCCAGAATAGGGAGGAGTGAGTTCGAATGTGTCATTTGACATCATGATAAAACCAGACACAGAAAACAAAATTATACACTTTTCATCTTTGAGTAGCTGTCATTATATCCCTATTGGTTCTATATTCCTTTGCTTTGGTTTTCTTTGGATTTATGAATGCATTTATACCTCTTTTTTCTCTATAGGTAGAAAGTAAATCCTTTCCCTCACCTGCCTCCCACTTGGGACTAGAATAATTTATTTGGACTGACACTAGCATAGGAGAGAAAATTTCTAGGTGGAAATAAATAATAAATAAAAGGTCATCTTGCTCTTGAGAGTAACAATAAAAGGCCAGCCTCTAAAACACAGCCATAGGAGACCCATGGTTTCATGAGTGGATTGCATTCTTACTGATGAAATAGCAAAGTACCAGGAACTAGATATTGTTAAAGTACCTGAAATATTCTTTTCCAACCATTTAGGTGCTGAAGGTCAGAAGGCAAAGGGGCATAGTAAGGAACAGAATTCTTCCTTGTCTCTGGAACTTTTATGGATCCTGGGTCTCCATCCTTTTTCATTGTGTCATTCTACTCTCTACCCACCCTCTGTTATGTAGTTATAGACTATAAAATATATAACCTTCTATATATATAATACATAACCTTCTATATATGACTTCTAGGACCCTTGCCATAGCTTATAAATGAAAAGATGCTGTCAGATAATCTGGATCAATTGGAGGATGATTGGGGGGGGGGGGGCGGTTGGCAAAATACCAATTTCATAACACTTGACCTTAACACAAACACATTTTAGAAAATGAAGAATTAGAAGGGAATAGTTTTATTTGAAGCTGTGCTTACATAATAGAGTGACCAAGGAAGTTGTTTTAGAGGCCATGATTGTGCATGTGCAAGTAATGGTTCACATGACCATTACAGGGATGGAGAATAGTAGTCTCACCATCCTCATCACCAACATGCTTGGTGTGGCAAGAGGGAACTAACAGAATCACTGATGAAAACAAACAAACAAAATGCTAACTTCAGCAGACCACAATATCTGCCTGCACCAAAAATGAAGACTTTATATGTCTTGACAATTACTCTAAAGCCAATGGAGGCTGAGTGAGGTGACACAACCCTATAATACCAACTGCACTAGAAATAGATGCTGTAATGTAAGGCAATCCCTGGAGAAAGTGAAATTATAAAAGAAAATAGTCTTAAAAATGCTGGCAGTATGGCTCAAGTGGTAGAGTACTTACCTAGTAAGCACAAGGCCTTGAGATCAAACTTTGGTTTGGTTAAAAAAAAGTAGACCATAAACCTGGATGAAATATTTTTCTTCAGCTGTGAGATACAGAATTTGCCTTTAATATTTAGTAACAAGTCTATTGGATTTTATCAGAATTCTTTCCATTGTGATAGAGCATTTGACTCAACTTCCTTAAACCAATGGAACTATAATTGAATTTATCCAATTGAGTATAAGGACAAACTTAGAAATTGGTTTGGGTTGTAAACACATGAACACAAAAGATATTTAACAAAATCAGATTTTCACATTTCTTTGCTCACTTTAGCTCCTTTCTCATACATCTTTCTCAAATTGTCCTTGTGGTTGAGAGATGGCTTCTACACCCTCCCTCTTTGAGAATTATCCTTCCTGATTCCTTTCCAACAAAAATATAGGAACTTTTTCTGTCATTTTATAGTTCTGGAGATATAATTCATCCACCACAAAGTAAATCATTGGATGAGTGATTTGTTGCACTGCCCTTGTGCTAATGGGGATGGAATTGGATAATAGGATCTAGACTGATATTCTTAAAGTAATAACCCCAAATCTTGGGAGGCAGAAAAGCAATGCCAATTCAGTAAACGATGAACTGACTGCACAGTCAAAAGTCAGTGAAATGACTTCTACTTCCTTGCAAAAGTTTTGTTTTGTTCCTCATCTTTATTAACTTTGAACCAAAGAACAAAATGAGAATAAATTCTCAGTATGTAGTACAATCTAATGGTTACTCTCCTTAAATACTGAACGTTTTTATTTGTGTATTGCTTTCCCATTTTGTAATCACAACAAACACTCATCAGAGATAATAAAGAAAGTACATATAAAATTTATGTTCTTTTGTTCAAATATGTTTATTTGTAACAATTTCTTCTATTCCTACTGAAGTTAAGATTAGAATACTCTTAATAACCCAGCTTTGGTGTCTCTTGCTTGTAATTCTAGCTACACAGAAGGCTGAGATCTAAGGATCAATGGTTCAAAGCTTAGGCCCAAACGTCTGTGAAATGCTTATCTCCAATTTAGTAGTAGAAAGCCAGCACTGGAGCCATAGCTAGAATGGTAAAGCACTAGCCTTGAGTAAAAAATCCAAGTGAGAGAAAGTGGCTCTTATATAAAGCCCCTGGACCAATCATGGAAGATAGTAATAATAATAATAACAACAAAAATAACAACAATGACAATAACTGATAAGTATATACGGATATTCTCCATATATGTATATAGCACATCTATCTTTACATATAATGTATAATGTGCATACATAATGTATATATTTAAGTATATATCTACTTTATATATCCATCATTATATGTTTTAACATATATAGAAATAAACATAGATGTAAATAGATGGGTGATCACTATAATGGAGTTATAAAAATGATCAAAACGGAGGTAAGAACTCTTCATGTAGAACCTCTGTGCTTATTATTATAAAGAAATATTGAAAAAAATCATGTAAAACACAGGATAAAAACAATGGAGTGGGGCTGGGGATATAGCCTAGTGGCAAGAGTGCCTGCCTTGGATACACGAGGCCCTAGGTTTGATTCCCCAGCACCACATATACAGAAAACGGCCAGAAGCGGCGCTGTGGCTCAAGTGGCGGAGTGCTAGCCTTGAGCGGGAAGAAGCCAGGGACAGTGCTCAGGTCCTGAGTCCAAGGCCCAGGACTGGCCAAAAAAAAAAAAAAAAAAAAACAATGGAGCAAGTAGTCTGAAGGAAGATGAATAAAGTCAAGATTTAGCTTGTATGAAAATAGAACAAGGCAGCTATTTTAAATAGGAAGGAGAAATGTGGATATAGGAGATAATGTAGGAGGTGAATTTGATACATATTATATCAGGTGTGGAAATGTTATAATGGAAAACCATTGACAGAACTAAGATATGCTAATGAAAAAGATGAAGATTTGGAGCGTATCTCAGTACTATATCTTGTACATTAGGTATGTGTTTTGGTCCCCGTTACCACAGACACAGAGCGGTCAGGATAGTGATAAACTTTCTGAAAGTCAACAAGAATAGCAGTAGAAGCTGATGTGATAGATTGATCCTGAATGAAGCAAACTATGAGGTGGGTTGGTTTGTTTGTTTGTTTGTTTTGCCAGTCCTAGTGCTTGAACTTAGGACCTGAATGCTAGAGCTTCTTTAGCACAAAGCTAGTACTCTACAACATTGTCTTCAGCTCCACTTCTGCATTTCCTTTATTTGTTAGGCAAGGGTCTCACAGACTTCACTGCCTAGGCTGGTTTCAAGCCCTAATTCACAAATTTCAGTCTCCTGACTAGCTAGAATTACACACTTGAGTTGTAGGTGCCCAACTTGAAGGTCTTTTAACTCTATACTTGGAAGTCAGTTCCAAGCACTATATATCCTGCCTAAATTTTACTTATAAATAATTGAATAGGGCACTATAATGACTAAAGGTGAAAAAATGATTGTTTTTAATAAACCAGTGTTCTCAGTGAGATAAAATTAGTGCCTTCTCTGAAGACTCCATATTGGGTTTGGGGTTTATGTTTGTTTGTTTTTGTTTTGTTTTGTTTTTGCCAGCCCTGGGGCTTGAACTCAGGTCCTGAGCACTGTCCCTGGCTTCTTTTTGCTCAAGGCTAGCTCTCTACCACTTGAGCCAGAGCTCCACTTCCGGCTTTTTCTGTTTATGTGATGCTGAGGAATCGAATTCAGGGCTTCATGCATGTGAGGCAAGCACTCTACCACTAAGCCACATTCCCAGCCCGCCATAATGTTCATACTTTATTAGCTTACTTCCTGAAAAATCTAGCTTCAATGAAGTATCTATGTTATGTTTGTGTTAATATACACTATATTTTTAACTTTTCATACTGTATTTATGTAGTATACAAACACCAGTGTATATAAGAAGAAATTAGCAACATATTTTTGCCTTTCTCAATTTTTCCAGCCAAAGGACACATTTTCATTTGTAGCAAAGCATGGGTGAAAAATTATATACATGGCTGAAATTCTATGTTCTCTTCCATTTTCTTTTAATTTTCAGGCTGTCAAATTAGTGCCAGGAAAAACACATCACAGATTGACAGCTTGTGACAATGAATTCCTTTAGAGAGTTCCCACCACTGAAGGCTGGTTTAACCCTCATGTGACCCTTTTCACAGAATTCCTAACACAGAGATCATCTATGAGAAAATATAATCAAGAGTGAAAGAATAGGAGAACATGCTGACAGGTGACATTGCGAAGAAATTTGAAATGACACCACATATGCTGTAAATACTTGACATTGCCCATCAAGTCTTTATTTCCAAAAGCGATCTGGTTTGCATGAATCCAAAATGTACTCCAATTTTTATTTATTTTGACTTGGAAACACTAACAATGAATTTTGCTGGAATCATCCTGATTTAAGATGTTTTACTGTACTCCCAAAAGTGGCAAAATGTAAATGTTTAAAAGAGTAAGACCTTCACTTCTCTAATGTTGCAAATATATATATATGCCAAGATGAACCAAACAGTAGTAGTTAATATTCAAATAGTTATGTCCCAGTAGAATGACTGTTTATACTTACAAGAGTACTTCTGGGAAGCTAGCTGTCTTCTTATAATGAAGATGCTTCAAAAGTCTATGCATATTATTGGCATAGTGTTGAATAGACAATAAGGGTTGAATTTGCTGATTTCTGTGGTGTCCTGTCTGTAACATCTTCAGTGGAATCTGTCTAGAACAAAGTCAGCAACAGGCATGTAGATACACATGATCCACCCGGGTCATCTCATCTGTTCTTAGAATCAGCCTCCCTGACTTGTAAGAAAGTCTGGAGCTCAGGTCAAGAAACACAGGAAACTTATTCTTGGGTTTTACCTGGGATTTCCAAGAAATTAGAGTAGACAACTGCTAGCATTGGTTCTCTCTCTCTCTCTCTCTCTCTCTCTCTCTCTCTCTCTCTCTCTATCTATCTATCTATCTCTCTCTCTCTCTCTATCTCTCTCTCTCTGCCTCTCTCATTTTAGCCCAATTATTGTTTGACCAATGAAATATATATGGGCCTTATTATCAATACTCAAGACACAATTTGCATTTAGCCTATCACTCATTGACTTTTATTAATTATGATTACTTATGATGATGATGATTAATTATTGGTCCCACTTCCCAAATATGAGCTCCAGAAGAAACACTTTGCACAGCATTCCAGTGTATCAGAAGGCATGGACTACCTAACATCATCTCTGCCTTTCTTCATCTTCCCCTCCAACTCACTTCCTAAATTCTAAGGCTATTCAGACTTGGACTTACCCTCAGGCATAATATTTCCCAGGAGAGCATTAGAAATTCTGCTAATTCCTATTCATGACACTCTCATGTATTTCTTCCACATTACAATAATAATACCTGGTGGTTGACAGTTCACAGCTAATAAATGAACTGATGATATGTGTATGAGAAGAACACAACTGTCACTTTCTAGGTGACCTGGTTTCAAATCTACCCCCAAAAAAACTCTCTTCTTTTAAGCAATAGCAAGTTGAGGGGTAACATTTTTCCATTTTATCAGGAATAACCAGCAATTCTGAATAATATACACATTGTGGATTGAGTAACTCCCAGGAATTTAGCTTTATCTCATCACATTTTTATTCATCGAGTAAGAGCACAGGATACCCATTCTCTTAATTCCAGGAGAAAATGGTATGTTGCATTAATTCATATGTTACATTAATGTCTAGGCTTGTTTTGTTTTCTACTAAATGAAGCCTACAATTTTCTACAATATAAGGAGGTTTACACAATTTCTTATTTGTTTTTCATGCACATGCTTACTGAAAGTGATGGAAGGAAGAAATATTTCTAGGCTCCATTATGTAGAAAATGGTTCCATTTACACAGGCAAAATTTGCATTGGTCAATCATAAATATAAAGTAGTCAGAAATGCTTCTTCTAAATACAGAAATTTAGGATTTAGGGCATGAAGAGAATGGGTAAAATAATAACTGAAAGTTTCACTACTTATTCCTTAGAATAAATGATTAAAAACTCATAGTTGAAACAAATAATCCCTGAAAAATATCTCTGAATGAATTCAGAAAATCATGAATTCTGTAAAGCTCCAACAGGGTGGTCAACATAAACACAATAGATTCAATTCCCAGAAATTCGTATAATCCTCCATAGGTAAGAAACGGATCATGTTCAGAGGCCAGCCCCAGGCAAAAATAAATAAATAAATAAGCTTTTATCCCTTCCTCCCCCCAAATGTGTGTGTGTACCAAAAAATTAAGGACTGAAATATGGCTCAAGTGGCAGATCTGTCTAGCAAGCAAAAATTCTTGGTTTAAGCCACTGTCAAAGTAAAACATGAATGAGTAAGTAGATGGGTATAAATATAAATAGACAGATAGATATATTTGAGCAAATAAATGAGCAAATAAATAAATAAATAGACTTGGTTCTAGTTTGAGATTTATCTGTTTTCTTCTTCATTAAGTATATTATTTTTTGTCTCATAGTTATTGTTGTTTAGGTCTTTTCTAATTCTTTTATTCTTCAGTTCTGAAGTATTCTTCTCATTCTTTCCAAATAGATTTGGAATTCTTGCATCTATTTTCAGATTATATTGTTTCACACACACACACTCACACACACACTCTCTCTCTCTCTCTCTCTCTCTCTCTCTCTCTCTCTCTCTCTCTCTCTCTCTCTCTCTCAACAACCAAGCATACAGTCAGTGGAAGGAGAAAAATAAACAAAAGTATTATGACAAACAAATGGCTACAAATAGAATTCCACTCAATCTTGGGCATGGATTGAATGGAAAATACTTTTAATCCAATTTGTAGCCGTGGATTTCAGACACATTTTTATTATCTGTCAGGGTGCTTCTGGGCCTCTTAATCTTTGTTTTGTTCTTAAAAACCACCTGATTAGAATTCTTGATCACAATTACTTTCTACTGTTCGTTAGGGTAGATTTACGATCCTGACCTTCTAAAATAAAATACATTATACAGATGTCTAATATTGTTAGACTTCTCTAGAAAAATCCCTCTTTTGTTATTTCTCAGAACTAATGAATAAATGGCCTCCTTTTCTCTTGTATCAGCTATTTCTGTTTCTTATCCTCATCTTCCTTTTTGGCTACGTTTGAACCTGTCCTGGATAATTAGGAAAACATTCCCAGAAGTTCCCCTTCCTGAATCAGCAAATAAACTTTCCGTGATCATAAAATCCAAATGCTCCCAAGTTCCAGGCGCTGTGGGAAATGCTTACAGGTTTTGTGATTAAGATTTGCTTGTCAGATAAACTTTCTCTTCCTAAACTCTCTCCCTTGTGCATTCTAGGAACGATTCCACGGCACTCCAAGATAGGGGTCTCTTTACCTGCTCTCCAGTGCACTTTCACTTCTGTAAGGACCAATTTTAACTTTGTTATTGTGTGTGCTTTTTTTTTGTATCCTTGATTTTAGAATAGCCTCCTGTCTGTGCACCTCTATTCTCAGTTAATGCATTTCTGTATTGTGATCTTCTTTCTCAATTGCAATAGACTCATGAGCCTTTATTATTTTTTAATTTATTCATATATTTATTTAATGCTAGGGATGGAGACTGCACCCAGCCCTTGTTAATCAAGTATTGTACAACTTTCCCTCTAGCCTTTTGTTTTGTTCCTTTGTTTGTGATTTGGCTTTGGGAAGAGATGGCATCTATCCACCAAGATGCACTGTACTCGTGAATTCACATAGCACTCATGAATTGAAATCCCTTTTTACAAATAGTTTAAGAAAATTTAAAAAGAAAGAAAGAAAATACTAAAAATGACAGAACAAACATAAAAAGAAACTGTTTTATTTGTTCAGATGGACTCTCTTTAGCTTTTTTTTTTGTTTGTTTGCCAGTCCTGGACCTTGAACTCAGGGCCTGAGCACTGTCCCTGGCTTCTTTTTGCTCAAGGCTAGCACTCTGCCACTTGAGTCACAGCGCCACTTCTGGCCATTTTCTATATATGTGGTGCTGGGGAATCGAACCAAGGGCTCCATGTATACGAGGCAAGCTCTCTTGCCACTAGGCCATATCCCCAGCCCCTCTCTTTAGCTTTTTGAATGGGTAGGTTTCTAACTTGCAGTGTCTCTTCTGCCTGCACTGTGATTATAGGTATGGACACCAAGAAAGCAAGGTTGTGTGGTAGTATCAACAGTGGCTCTCTTTAAAAGCAATGCCTTGACACAGAGATCTGGCCATTTCACCAGTGCCTTTCCTCTGTTTCAGTCCTAGACACTGATGGTAGAAGAGACTGAGCATTACCTCTTCACCTCATGTATACTCTCTGTGACTACAAGAGCTTCAGTAATTTCTAAATGTTTGCAGAAGGATCTTTTTTGGCCTTTTTCTCTGTAGAGATGTGTCTTTTCCTTGTTCCCAGAAGAACGGAATAGAATTGTGCAAAGATGACTTGGAAATGGGAAAATTTTGATCATTCTTTTCTATGCAATGGTAGAATTCCTCTTTCCTGTCTCATTATACATTCTAAAGCACTTTACAGAAGCCTACAATAATAGATGGTACCAAATCCTGAATATGCCATGTTTATTATGTTTATACATATATAACATTGTATTATATACATTATATATAAACTGTGATAAATTTAATTTATAAATTAGGCACAGGAGTAGATTTATAAGGACTAATAAGGACTTTGCTACAATTGTAACAATACACTACTGTAAAAATATTATCAAAATGTATAGAATTTTGGTTTCTGGAGGTTTTGACTGTACATTTTCAATCAGAGTTGACCATTGCTTATGAAACTCTGGAAAGCACAGATGCTCATAAAAGAAGGACACGGGATGCATTTTGGAGGGTTTCATAGACACTAAAGATACATTCATTGAAAATTACCTTTGTATCAAATCAGAGACTCCAGAGCAAGTTGAATAGGAATATCTCAGCACTATCTTTTTGTATTTAACAGAGAAGGGACAATAATAGATAGATATCTAAGTTGCACTTCAGGGGATAAGATACTAAGAATAAAATAAAATATAGTACAGGTTTTAGGGAAAGCCTGCAAATGAAGAGGCTTATGCTTTGATCTAGGGTAGCAGAAAAATATCATCAATTATAGATTGAATGTTAGGCTGAGATTAGGGGGAAGCAGGGCCGTGAGCTAAAGGAATCACTGTAGGAGGAGTTAATTGCACCTGGAACAGACTGGCTTTATTTTATGCTCCTTTCAAAGCATATTGTCCATGAATTTGAGTCAGCTTAATATTCATATCCAATGCTGTTTCACTTTATGACTTAACTGGCACTTTCTTTACAGCTTTTACATTTTCCACCAACTTTTATATTACTTTAAGTGTAAATATTATGACTTATTACAGCATAACGTGTTATGGTTTTATTTTAGTTTTGAAAAACCAAAACTCAATTTAGATCTGTTTTTGTTTATTATTTGAGAGATTCCTCCTAGCCTTGTACCCCAGGAGAGTCTTTTCCTCTTGTGTTCTGGTATTACAACCATGTGCCTCGACGCCCAGCCTTTTTTTCCTATTACTTACTCTATTGTGGTTTGAATTTTGTCTCATCAGAAGATGTGAACTCTCAGTCCCTACAATGTCAGACATTGTGGGTATTTGGTAACAAAAGGTTATTTGGTGACAGGATTGTCATTATTTAAATTAGTTAACTTAATGAAAGCAATAGGACTGTTACCTATAATTTAAGCAGCATTGTTGGACAAGGAAATAGACACTCTCGGGAGACAGCACAGAGACTTCCAAGTCCAGCATTCCACTAGCCAAAAAAGACACCGAGTTGTCAGTAATCAGCAAAAACTACAAGCATCAAAAACATTTCTTTTCTAGAGACTGTGTAGAGATTATGACATCTCTAACACTGTAATTCTGGATGCCTAGCCCTGATAAGAAAAGGAAAGGATTGTTATTTTCTTTAAATCACCCAGGTTTTTATTCTTTCTCATAGTGGCTATGGAAATGCAGCCTAACTTTTGTTTTACATCCTGCCTGTTCTCCTCTCTTTGCTGATCTAGTTTGTCATTAAAAAGGAACAGTGCTGGGTTTTCTTTTTCTACTGTATTTCACTTCTATGTGAAGTGCTGGCGGGTGCAATTACTGTTTCACAGCTTGAGGAGGGACCTGTGTCTCCAGTGGAGAACCATAAGCTATTAGATGAAATATGGCCCATGACCTTCACCTAAATTTGGGGATCTTTCTCAATAGGCACACGAAGAAAACCTCCCTGAACACCACTGGGAGGCACTTAAGCACTGTCTTTAAGATATCACTTCCCAAACTCGAAATGGTCCTGTACATGTGAATAGTCCCATTAACTTATTAAAATGAGTATTCTAATAGAGTTTGCTGATTGAATCTTTCATATTTTTAATAAGTACCTGATAGTGAAGATGGTTTTGTGTAAAAGAAAATATGTTTTCGTGAGGAGAACACAGGAACCTGACCCACAGTCTAATGTCAGAAATCCAAATAGTATCCTTCACATCTTTGCTTGGGACTGCTTTTATCTTAAATAGCATACTCCTGAATTCCTGGGGGGAAAGGTAATTCTCTAGGTGATAGAAGCTAAAAAGAGGCACCCCATTGGGGGATGAATTAAAAATAGCTGGCCCACTTGGACAGATATTTTAGGAGACCGCACACCTGTAGGAATATAAACCTCTAACGAGACCCAAAGACTGACAAATTAAACAAGGTCTGTTTGCAGCCTGCATTCTCAGTCTCTCTCTCTCCCTCCCTCCCTCCCTCTCTCCCTCCCTCCCTCTCTCCCTCCCTCCCCTCTCCCTCTCCCCCTCCCTCCCTCCCTCCTCCACTCCCTCTCCCTCTCCCTCTCTCCCTTCTCTCTCCCTTTGGTCTCCATGTCACTACCCACATAAGCCACAGGGGAACTTTTCCTAAAGCCCAGCATCAGCCATTGGCCTGTGCCAATCCGCGCAGACCTACTGACGAGCTGGAGGAAGAACGGGCTCTGCTTATTAAGTACGCACTGTGGAGAATCGACAGGAGCGATCGTAATGGATGGTTAAACTTAATGTTGGTTCCTGAAATTGGAAGCATAGAATCTGTGAATTTAACAAGGTTGCATCTACCAATACGCTTAGTTGTAAACTTCATGTTCATCATTAAGTTCTCATGCAACGGTAATTCAGTTAAAAAAAAAATCACACAGAAAAATATAAATAGGCTACTTATGGCCCCGCAGAGGACAATTTTTATAATCCATTGAAATTGACCATCTTTTCTCTTTCTGAGCACATAATATTGGAATTCGCTGTGATATTTTCTTCCACACAGGTATAGTCTGCATGAATGGAGGGTAATCTCTCGGTGACAGATGGTTATCATCAGGTGTGCTGAGGGTGTCGTCTCCATTGTTTTGTCACAATGGAAGTGAAGATGCAGGAACGATTGGAAACCTGTGCAAAAGTTTAGGTGCTGCCACCAGAGGAAGGATTGGGGCTCCCCTCAGCTTGCAAGTCCATGGGCTGAAAGACCCCCGAGTTTTGGGTGGTCTTTTCCTAGGGAGACCCCTTTCCAAGGATCAGCGAGACACGCGATGGATGCAACAGCAAGAGGTTTATTGAGGGTTGCGGGTACCCGGGCGTCCAAGTCCTCGCAGGGAGATGGCGCGCCGAGGCTCGATTTGTGGGGGGTTTTTAAGGGGTTTGCAGAAGCGGTTTACAGAAGCAAGAAGCATAGTTACAGGGTTCTAATTGGTCCTTTCCTTAAAGGGAATTTGCGGTTTTTCCAGTAATTATGGGTGGTTGTCTGCCTAGCCCTGAGAGTGGTTATCTGTCCTGCCTAGCCTTGAGGGCGGTTACCTGCCCTGCCTAGCCTTGAGGGCGGTTACCTGCCCTGCCTAGCCTTGGGGGTGGTTATCTGCCCTGCCTAGCCTTGGGGGTGGTTATCTGTCCTGCCTAGCCCTGAGTTTTGTCAAAATGTCAGCTTATTGCAAGATGGCTTTACATGTGCTTGCTGGGGGGCTTTCATTTCCCCCTTTTTCTTTGAACTGAATAAAATCTTTTATTCAACTGGGAGAGCTGTTGTTCGGGCGGTCTCAGGCTCATACTGCCTTAATTGGTGGTATTGTTGAGTAAGCACTAGGGCATGTGTAACAGACGTCCTATCCTTAACAAAAAGCAGCTAACTTATTAATACAGGGTCCTATAATCAGGACAAGAATAATCACACACAAGGGTCTGGTCACAACTCAAAGTTTTTTACGGTGGGGCCTTGCTCTCATGACTCTAGTAGGAATAATAATAGTGGCCAGGGGATTTACAGTAGCTCATCCCCAAGCCACCAGACTACCCATAGGTAGGGTTTATGAGTGTCTAGGCTCTCTCCCTAGCTACGGAAGCACCTAACCATATATATCAGGCCTAGCAAGGTAAAGTTAGCCAAGTCCATCTTTTGGTACACAGCCTCTGTTGTGCCGCCAGGATAGAATGTTCTCTCTCACTGCGAATGAGTCCACAGGCTCCAGTCATCCAGGTCTGCTTGTGAGTGGCGCTTTACTCAGTTGGTAGCGGGTGTGGCTCAGGAGGAGGTCCAGTCTCATAAAGGGCCCTTACCTTGGGCCAGATCTCTTGGTGGACCTGCTATAGGGCTCTGAGGGGGGTAAAAGCTCATAATAAATGCAATTGCAAGCTAGGAATTATGGGAGGGGATCCCAAATCTGATCCTAAGGCTACACATGAGCAAATCCAGGCTTTACATACAAAACCATTTTGGCAAGGGAATCAAGTGGTTAAAGATACATGAGATCTTTCTGGTTAACATTTAGATGACATCACCCAATTCCCTTAGCCCTGCAGATGCAGGTACAGACTAACATAGTTTTACACCGAAGTCCCAATTCTGACCCTATTTATATTATAGCCAATTTGATTACATACCAACTTTACTCATATGCTTTAATTCTAAGACATACTGATACCATATGTCACATACTCACTTTCTAGGGATTGTCTTTCTCACTTTTAACATGCCAAAACCTTTTAATCTAAAGGAAACTTTTTGTTTTCCCAATTTTCTCTCTAAAGTTAAATTTAACATATCCCCACTCACATCATCTTTTACTTCCTCATGCCATCAGCGACTTACTGGAACGTTCTGTAACACTTGACTTTTTAAATCCCTTTCTTATTCTCCAAGGCTTACTATACTAACTTTCCTCTTTACAGTTTCTGGGGCTTCTTTGCTGCTAGAGTTTTAAACTGTCTACATTTTCTCTTCCTCTGGTTTGTAGAATCTAGTTTATCTCAGCTACATCAAGGCAATTTACTGTGACTCTACCCACAGGCTGTTGGGGAAAACAAAGGTGGGGCAAAGGTCAGCCTGATGGGGACTGTTGCTCCTAAAAAGCCAGACCAGAGCCAACTATCATGAGTTACTATTTTAGAGTGGATTTTTCCTGATTCCAGTGCCTTTAAGTGCCTAAGGTTGGCCAGTGGCATCTGTAAGATCCACCCTCAGGAGGGCTCCATGAAGATGCCCCCAGACAGTTTAAATCTCTGTCCAGTTACCTTGGTATCTGGCACACCTGATGGCAGTTACCTCCCTTTCTTCTGAGGTCACACCCTAATTCATCTGGACACATTTTAATACTCCCACTCCAGGCATTGCCTGGAAGTGACTCTCCAGCCTGTCATACATGCTTTGATTTTAGCAGCAGGCCAGTCTGCTTGAAAATTTCTTACAATATCCAATTTTCTTAATAGAGCTAGCTATCTCCAGTCAACTCAAGAATGTCCCCCAAAAAATTTTAGTTTCAGCAGATCTAAAGCACTTTCCAGCAGAAATCAGCTGCTCATGATAAGAGTCCCATTTGTTTTACCAAGATAGGGCTACACAGGGTGAAAATGTAGATTCTTCCAGATGACTGTTAGACTCTCCTTGATCCTCACTCAAATGCAATGGGTAGGGGTCATGGTGGTATCAGGCAGTAGTGGCTTCCAGCGGTTCCAGTAGAATGTCACACCTTCTGGGTTACCTGCAACTTTCTCCATAGACTGGTTAGAGAAGCTTAACCTAAGTTAACCTGAGGCATAACTTTAGTCAAATTTCCTTGTATTTTCCTGATTCCTTTTTAAGCACACTAGATTTTGTAGGCTGGCACATCACTGAATGTCAAGACGGCTTTAGGCAATCAATGGCCCTTGGGTCATTTCGCCAGGGCAATAAGTTTAAATCAAATATTTCCAATAAGGCTAGGTTTTGTTTTCCATGCCCCTAATTTATCCTGTCTTATTTTCCCAAAAACAACTTTGGTCCCTTGGTCCTAAAAGGGGGGCTGATGGGCGAAGATCATCCATCTTCTGTAACTTCTTCAGGCTGACTCAGGGGCGTTGGCCTTACCTAGCCAGGAACCTATAACCTTAGTCTATTTTACCAAGGGGCTGCAGGGTCAGATGTCCAGTAGGAGCTTTACTCCAAACTGGAAATTATCTTTACCATTTAACTTTTAACAACTACACAGACTTCTTTTTGAGCTACCGCAGTGTAGCCTTCTAACATCTTAGTTTGCAAAAGCATTTTCCTGACTGGCTGGGGAACTGACCTCTGATGACCTAACAGTGCCTAAAGTACCTTTGCAGGCCATTAACAGATCTCAATAAGGACACGATCTCAGGTCTATAAGCTTTCTTTCCTGAAGAGATGTATCGGCTTAAAATTCTCACTGCCAGTCAGGGCTTTGAGTAGATGCAGGGGGTTGGGATTTTCAAACTATCCCCTATTTAACAAACTTGGCTTTACTACCCACTACCGCAGATGACTGGCAAGTTCCTGTCCAGTTACAAAATAGATAGACATGGGCAATAAAAGGCATGCTTACGAACTAGTCTTCTAGGACCTCCCGGCTCTGATTAACTTTTGAAAGGCCAAACAGGAGTGACTCTAGGATCTGACACGCTCTCTGTCATCCAAGCAGTGGCTTACTGCCTCTGGATGTGCAATCACTCTGTCCCAGGAGTAACTTTTCCATGCTGGTATAAATGCACCTTTGTCATTTCTCTTGGTCCATCACTGGACTTGGACTCAGGGCCTGAGTGCTGTCCCTCAGCTCTCCAGCTCAAGTCTAGCACCCTACCATTTTTGAGCCTCAAAGCAACTCATGACTATTTCCAGCACTTCTGCTGGTCAGCTGGACACGAAGACTCCCACAGGGACCTTTCTCTGCCCGGGCTGGCTTCGAACAGCAGATTTCAGATCAATGAGTCTTACAAGAGGCCACTTAACTCCAATTAAAAGCAACAAGGTGGTCCACACAGAAATAGTTTTTAAGCATGCTCTTACCTGGAACTTATTAAGGGCCAATGTTAGATCTTGACAAACTTGTAGAACTCATTTGTCCTTCTCTGTGGGCCTGCTGGAAACTGTTACAAAAAACCTACAAAGAAACTGGAATGGCAATTAAACATTTTGGTAGCTATAATTCTCCTTTTTTTTTTTTTTTTTTTTTTTTCACTTTGCAATAATCATTTAGGACAATTTTACTTCCAGATTTCTTATCTAGAAATGCATTCTTGATTTGCAAGGTCTTTTACTAACCTCTGTTTAACACTAACACTTTAGCTCTTATCTGTGTTGGAAAAACTCTGAAGCTTAGAGGCATTCTGAAACCGGTACTGCCCTTTGCCTTTGGGCTGCCCGTTTTAAAAGAGCCTTTTTTTTTCTTTTTCTTTAGTCCCAGTTACCACATGGCATGAAGACCTTTGGACTCAAATGACAATTTTTTCCTTAATGCAAGAATTACAATTACAAAATTAGAAATACTTATCCATTCAGCTTTCCAATAAAGTAGTGAGATAGCCCATTTTTGCCATTTCCTTCTACATACAGAGAGTTAATGAGAGTTTACTTTTATACTTGCCTCATTATGTGTAACTTAAGATAGTTACGAGTCTTACTATTACATTACATAAAATTCAGTACCTGAATCATTAAACTGATATCCAAAACAATTGTAACAAAAGTTAAAACAGTCACCAAAATTACAAACACATGAAATCCAGTCTCAGCATCTTTGCTTTTTCAATACATCCGAATTACAAAATAGCACAGGAATCAAATTACATCAGATAAATATACTTTTTAACCATTAAAAAACTTTTTTAATTCTTAGTACTTCAAGGGGTAGTTTTAAAAATTCCAGCCAAATCATTCATTTTTACCACCAGGTTTCCAAAGTTCACCTGAAAACAAAAGAGTCAAAAGAGAGGCCTCCATGGCCTGTCCTGCCAAACAGCCTATTTTCATCCTTTCATCCTACTCCTCAGAGCTTGATGAACTGTCTTGGTGCCGGCCCCACTTCTCTTCCACCATGCAAGGACACCCCCTTTTGGCTGTCCCACCACGTGGATTCCCTCCAGGGCCTGTGCCACCACGTGGGCTGGCTAAGCTGTACTGTTGCCAGACCCCCACTTCTGTGGATAGGCATACAGGCCCATTTTTTTCTCCTTTCCTAGAAACCCAAGCAATTTTTTTCTCTCTTTTTTAATTAATGAAACATTTTCTTTAACTACAGTTCCTCTTTAAAACAATGCAATAATCCTTTAAAGCATTTGGTAATGCCCAAACTTAATGTCCATTTGAATTTAAACTTAAACTCACTCAATTTTACATCATACTAACAGTCTTGTACATGTTCACACTCACACATGCACATACACATACACACACACATTTAAAAGATCTTAAAGCGCGCAAAATAAACATCGGCCGTACATTTTCCAGTGGCAGGAGGTATTTTTGCCAATCTTACTCCTGTAACTCCCAAATTTTAAGACAAAGCTTTTAACAAATGATTTTAGCATTCTCCAGCCTCATTTTCCAGGGCTTGATAATTTTAGCAAAACATTTTAGCACACCAAATAATTTTCTGCTGAAGAAGGCTGGGTGGGGGTCACCCAGAGTTCTTTTTGCGGACACTCACACTCTGATTGTGGGCTGTCGCCTGTACATCTTTCAAATGAGCTGAATATAAATCCAAGGGGGTAGAGGGAATATGTCCTATTACGTCCGTCACAGTCAGGAGATACAAAAACAGGGAAGAACAGTCCAGACCAGACAAAAATTTTTTACAACATAATTTTTTCTAGTATGTAATTGGATTTACTATTACTTTCTTTTCTAATTTACCACCAGACCTAGTCTCCTCTATACTCACTCTCGTCCTAGGCCCTTCTGCTTTCAATTTCACTTTCTCTTTTACATCAAAGTCCAATTAACCTCATCATTTAGACTTTTCAGAGCATTTTACATAAACCAGACAAACATACAAAAGTGGCGAGAGTAAAAGCAGTTTGACAAATCTGGAGAAGCAACGCTGCTAAGAAAAGGTAGGGAGGAAAATTCTGCTGGGGACATAAAGAGAAAGAGAAGGAGTCATCCCTGGAAGTCTTCTGTTTGCCACATTCTCAGCTTAGTCCCCATGCCTAGGAGGAATTTCTCCCGCCAGTGTGGAGAGAGGTTAGACACAGTTACACACAGACCACATAAAAAAAAAATAAAACACATAAAGGAATTCAACAAACACAGGACAAGGTAACAAAACAGGTTATGCAGGTTTGACACAAAAGAGATATACAGAGTCCTAGGACAGACAAAACAAACAGCAGGGAGACAAGACCAAGGCAGACTTTCGCGGCGCGGCTTCGGCCGAAAACAAAACTTCAAATGGAGACTGTAACTGTGAGAGTCCGGATCTCTCGTCTCCCTAACAAATCACGTAGCCCTCGGTTAGCGGGGCAGCCCCGAATGGACTGACTCTTTTCCAGGCTACGGATAACAAATGGGCCAGCTTGGCCCCCAAACACCACTGGGACGTCTCCCAGGGCTGCGGTCGGGAGTGCGAGCTCGTCAGCTCCTCCACAGAGCCGCCAAATACAAATCTAGTTAGCTAACTAGTACAAATGCAAACGCAAGCGCAGAACACAGAAACAGAGACACAGACAAGTGCGATCGCTGGCCAGCTTACCTCCCGTCGGTGGGTCGGTGGTCCCTGGGTGGGGGTCTCCTATCCCGGACGAGCCCCCAACTGAAAGACCCCCGAGTTTTGGGTGGTCTTTTCCTAGGGAGACCCCTTTCCAAGGATCAGCGAGACACGCGATGGATGCAACAGCAAGAGGTTTATTGAGGGTTGCGGGTACCCGGGCGTCCAAGTCCTCGCAGGGAGATGGCGCGCCGAGGCTCGATTTGTGGGGGGTTTTTAAGGGGTTTGCAGAAGCGGTTTACAGAAGCAAGAAGCATAGTTACAGGGTTCTAATTGGTCCTTTCCTTAAAGGGAATTTGCGGTTTTTCCAGTAATTATGGGTGGTTGTCTGCCTAGCCCTGAGAGTGGTTATCTGTCCTGCCTAGCCTTGAGGGCGGTTACCTGCCCTGCCTAGCCTTGAGGGCGGTTACCTGCCCTGCCTAGCCTTGGGGGTGGTTATCTGCCCTGCCTAGCCTTGGGGGTGGTTATCTGTCCTGCCTAGCCCTGAGTTTTGTCAAAATGTCAGCTTATTGCAAGATGGCTTTACATGTGCTTGCTGGGGGGCTTTCAGGGCAAAGCCGCAAGTCCTTGAAATCCACTCAAGAAAAGCAATACACCACACACACACACACACACACACACACACACACACACACACACACACACACACAATCTCAGAGGGTGAGAGTTTCCGCAAGGATTTATTTTCATATGACAGAATTAAGAACTCCACAAAAAGAGAGAAAAGCAGCTCCTGCTTCTCAGGCAGAAAGTAGGCTTGAAAGAATAGAAAAGGCAGCTGTGATTGCCTGCCTGTATTCTTTGTGAGAATGGAAAACACCTGATCAGGTCAGCCTGAGGCAATGGTGATGTGCGGTTAAGGTGAGTGACTCTACCAGGGCTAAGCGCCAGGGCTCCCTTGTGCCCAGCGTGCCTTCCTTCTGTCTTTACTCATCCATAGGGTTCTCAGATTTTTATCTTGTTCCCTCTTCGTTGTTATTTTCTCTTTGTGCCTGTACTGGCTCTGGAACTCAGGGCCATGGCCCTGTCCCTGAGCTTCTTTTGCTCAAGGCTACCGTTCTACCACTTAAGCCTCAGTGCCACTTCCGGTTTCCTGGTGGTTAATTGGAGGTAAAAGTCTCACGGATTTTTCTACCCTGCCGGCTTTGAACCTCGATCCTCAGATCTCAGCCTCCCGAGTAGCTAGGATTACAGGTGTGAGCCACTGGTGCCCCACAAAATTTTTATCTTTTCAAAGAAGATGGTTTTGTTTTGGATAGCCCCTCCTATGTTTTCAAAGACAGGACAGATTACTTTCTAATCTTGTAAATTAACAAGTAAATTAACAAATTTTTGTTGTAAAGATAGTTCTAAGTCCAAGTATAGTGGCACATGCCTGCTATCCCATCTTTTCAGGTAGCAGACATCAGTATTATCATAGTATAAGGTTAGGTGTATATATAGACAGATTAATACTAGTGCATTGCATAAGATATTAAAGACCATCTCAAGAAATAAATTGGGCATGGTGAAGTCCATCTGTAATCCTAGCCATGCAGAAGGCCATAAACAGAATTGTAAATTGTAGGCTGGGCAAGAAATGTGAAACTGTATTGGAAAAATAACTGGAGAAAGCTCGTGACAGAATATTTTCATAGTTAACTCTTACTTTATATATGATTTTATGTCCGTATGTATGTATTTGTGAAAAGAATTATTCTTTTCATGCTAAAAAGTAACAGAAAAAATAGTAGAAATATCATGGGAGGAAAATATTAATCCTGGCATGAGATTTGGTGCACTTTTTCTATCATATCATTCTATCATTCTTAACTTACACTTTTATAACTTTTCTTTAACCTGATCTTATATCCTGTGACATTTCCAAAGGGGTTTCTATTGTTCTACAGAGGTTGCAGGAGCTCCACCTAGTGGGTACAAGGTAACATTTCTTATGACTCCAAATTGACAACTAAAGGTCAAATCTACAGTCCTCTTAACTGTCTAACAGGCATGTTTGTTTTTTCCTTCTTCTTCGTTATCTCTATACTTGCCCCGGGTCTAAACCAGTCCTGTCTAAAAATTCTATATAATATCTCCCAAGAAAGAATTACTCAATATCTCTAGATCTTTGGCACAGTTTCTTTCTTTGACAATGCTTCTGGGCTGAGGGGGGTGGCGGGAACCCCAGGTTTGAATTCAGGGCTGGTGGTCACTGTCTGTGAGCTTTTTTGGTCAAGTTTAGTGCTCTACCACTTGAGCTGCTGCTTTTTTGGGGGGAGTTTGTTGAAGTCTCATCGGTTTCCTGCCCTGGCTGGCTTCTAACTGTGAACCTCAGTTCTTTGCCTTGTGAGTTTTGGCCCAAGGATCACATTCTGGAGATTAACACTTCAGAGTCCCTTTCACAGAGTTGAACTACAATCTCCACATGATCTTATTGAAATAAAGACTATTTGAAAAGTTACTAGAGATGATTTAACCCCACCTCTCACAATACTAATCTGCATTCTACCACATTCCTAGCCCATGGTTTCAGCCTCAACTCTAGCACCTCTGGTTATAGTCAACTCACTTTAATTGCTGTAAAAAGCCATGAGCATTTATTAATTTAAGGTTTCCCTGATAATAGACGCATTCTGAATAGTTTTTAAAAGCAATTCATCCTCATTAGGAAAAGAAATTCATAACATTGCAAGCATTAAGTCTATCCAAACACTTTCCTTGATTGCTCAGAGGCTCCAGGAGAGAAAAATCACTGTGCTCCATCTTATTTATTGGGGAATATTTCTATTAGCTATCATTATCACTGAAGCTCTATTCTTTACTGCTGAAAAAAATGCCTGTGGCAGTTATTATCAATCTGCAGAGCTTTCTAAAATGAGAAGCTGATCATTTTAACTGCCTGCTAAGCTCCCATAGGTTCTGCCCAAATATGAACTCTTTGGTATACATTTCCTCATTAATAATAAATAAAATCATAATACAAAATAGTTTAGCAGTAGCTCCTAGGGATTTATCACATAAGATGAGCCAGAAGGATACCTCAGGTTAGTAGAGGAAACATTAATATGGGCTTAGTCAAATGATTATTGTTGTTTAAAACACATTTTTATGTTTTCAAAATAAATTAATTAGGAGGAAGCCAGGTAGAATGGAAGACTATGTTTTGGACATTCAGAATAAAACTGGACTTCTGCTCTCTCCACTTAATTTCCAATTAGGAAAATTACACAGACATTGGGAGCCCATTATTTTACTTACACAAAGAGATGTCAGAGTGACTTTGAGGAATGGTGCTAAGAATCCAGTGAGATAACAAATATATAAATCCTCTTCCGTGCATTTATTTTTAAAAAATACTGTATGGTGGTACAAAATCCAGGCAGCTGTGACTGTCATGGATTTCTCCTACATAGAAAAATCTTTATTGATGCTGGGCACCAGTGACTCACACCTGTAATCCTAGCTATGAGGAGGCTGAGATCTGAGGCTCTCGCTTAGAAGCCAGCACAAAGGAAGAAAGTTCATAACACTCTTATCTCTAATGAACCACCAAAAATGCCAGAAAAGAAGCTATGGCTCAAGTGATAGAGCATTTGTTTGGAGCACAAAAACTTAGGGAAAGCAACCAGACCCACAAGCCCCAGGACCAGTACACACACACACACACACACACACACACACACACACGCACACACATGCACACACACACACTTCTTGCCATATGTTTTTGCGAAAAGTTTATACATGACACTTATTGGGTTTTTTTGTTGTTTACTGAACATTATCTTTAGTCAGGACTGAGACCACCAAGTATTAATTTAATTTTTGTTATCCATTTCATTAACTGCTTGTCAGAATACTTGAATGTTTAGCTTCAAGCAATGACTTCTTAAAATTTTAATTTTATTGTCAAGGTGACATACAGAGGGGTTACAGTTACATACATAAAGTTGTGAGTACATTTCTTGTGGAACATTCTTACCCCTTCCCTTGTTTTACTCCCAGTTAATCTCTTCCCCCACTCTGCTCCTCTCCCCCCATGTGTTTCTGAGTTGAAAAAGCAGGTTCTTCTATGGTTTCCACCGGGCTTGCTCATGTTTTTGCATGTTACAGAAAACTGAGCTGGGCTACAACTGGTTTGCAGCTGTTCCACAGGCTGCTAATCGTAGGATTTCTTTGGACTCAGTAACATTACATTGATGGCCTGAAATCACCCGTGCTTACTGTCTTTACACAGAAAGCTCCAAATGCTCGACACCAGCCTTTCTCCTTTCTGTTAAGCTGTAAAGCAATGAGCCTCACCATCCATGGAGGTTTGGCTGAACAAAGGTCAAGGTGGCTTCACTCAGTAATACCTCAGCTTTCTTCCACAGTGACCTCTTTCGTTTCAATAGACTATACTGACTTCCTCGTCCAGAAACTTCAGTTCTATACTTCAAGCTGATGACAGCAGCAGGCAAGATCTGTCTCCCGGAATCATGTGGCTTCATTTCTGTGACATGATATTACATCCACCACATTCCATTGGTTATCCTTGTAGTCTGATTTCTGAGTCTGGGTTCTCAGAAAATCAATGTAGCTAGCTAATATGTTTTGCAATCAGAATTAGCAAAATTCCAGAAAAAAATAACATAATACATGGAAAAAACACAACAAAATACAATAAATAAGTTACTATTATGATGTCATAATTACTCTTTTGCTAGGTAGCATAAGTATAATAGCACAAATAAAAATGAAAGCATTGTTTTATGCCATGTTTTATAAAAGTTAAGTGTAATGCAATCATTCCAAAGCTTCAGGGTCAAGAATTTTCTCTTTTCCCACAAGGTATTTCAATGATATATTCATCTTAAGTAGAAGAAAATAAAATAGAGTACAAAGGAACAGGATAGAAAGAATAAAGTATAATTAATAGTACAATAATTAATAATATTTCACCTGCAATATCATCTGAAAAAAATAATAACATGTGAGGTTTAGTTTCTTGCAAACATGCTATTTTTAATAACTTTACAAAAGGCAAAAAAGCAAAATTTCATTTTAACTCTTGGCATTTTCATTTGTTGTATAACTCTACATCATTACTTTTGTTTAATTTTCTCCATTCCATTGCTGCTCATCTATTCTGTTTATTCTTCAACATTCTTTGCACATTTTCTTTTTCTTGATTACTTTTTCAAGCATGTATATCTGAAAATGAGCATACATATCATTATAGCATACCTTCAGCTATTAACTCTTCTTCCAATATTACGTATTTTTAACAATTATGTTTTCTCTTCTCATTTTCTATTAATCCCCCAAACTGCACATGAGTTTGATTTGAGTTTTCCAGCCTGCAACCTTGTGAAATTTCTTCTGTCGTCTTTTTATCTAATTTAAAACCTATCACTTGTTTATAGACACCATTTCATATTTACTTGTGCCTCACTTTTATAGATAGTATTTGAAATTTACTTCTGTTTTATATAGTAGAGATTGTAATACATGGATTTCTTCCCTTGTGCCAGAGAAAACTTATTCTTCTCTTGTTTTATTCTTTGCATCTGAATTTTGTTTTAATCCTTAAAATGTGAGAATCTCCTTTGTGTCTGATATTTCACAGTGAAATGAGATAATATTTTTTAACAACTCCTTCATTTTAAATTAGGATGGCAAATATGAAACAATGGACTGGGCCAGTTATTTGCACATATCTGGTTATTTGCACTTATCTTTTACTCAGCCTTCAGGAATAATCTCTCAACGCAGTGACCTAGAATACCTCAATATTTTTTTAATCCGTTGTTGTCTTGATTCTTTAGAGTCCCTTAGAGGGCGGGAATAGCACGAGATTAAGAAAACGGAGTGGAGAGGAACTCTCTAGTCTTCAACGTGTGATTTATTTACAAGGCCCAGCAAGATATTGAAATAATTCAAGTAATTTTCCCTTTCTTGACTAAAGTGGTTGATGTCTACAGTTCAATTAAAAGGTTCTCATCAATTCCACAATCCACCTTACATTCATTAATTATAGAATATTAATTATAAAGAAAAAGAGCCACTTTCAAAGACTTGCTTCAAACAGGTCACAGTTCTGCATTTTCTGACATGCAATAAAAAATGTAGCCCAATGAAGTCACAGTATTCAGAAGACTGGCAAACCCAGATTCCAGTCTTTGAATACAAACTTCTGAGAAGACTTCAACTATGATACCTGATGTGCCCAAGTTTAATTGGAAACAAACCATGTAAGAAACTCAGAAACAACAAAGAATGTTACTGCCAAGTAAACACGCTTCTCTGGAGCTGCTATTTTATGTTTATCCAGGATAAGAATAACTTGAGCAGCCTCTGAGATCTCAGGTCCAGTTCTGATGATGAAACATGCACCAGTTCCCTTCTAAGAAACATGAGGCAATTGCATTTCTCAAATATTGCTGAAACACTAGACTACTGTCCCTTACCCGACAGTCATTAATGACTCTAATAAATAGGAGACTTTAGTTCAAACAAACACATTATTCCAAATGACAGAACCGTAAGCATGACTAATTAATGCATTTGCTAATATTTGTTCCCTACTTATGAAACCATTATCCTGAAAGAGAACTAATTACCTATACACCATACCTCAGAAAATAGACCCATATCTCTATGACCTGGTTTTCCATCTCATATTGAACATAATTATGTCTCTCTGTTTGCTAAAGATTGAATATAAAACTAATTGCTCAGAATAAAATAATAAATCACACACGTTCATTCAAAAGTTAATGCTTTCTTCTCTGACTTTCTACTTCCAAATATAACAGTGTGTACATCATTGCACTTCTCATGAACCTTGTAATTCATTGTCAAGGAATTTGAATAACTCCTGTACTGATTTTAGCCAAACTTCCACATAATAAATATTAATTAATTGAAATATTTTGTACATTTAGCACACATACACACTCTGCATCTATATATGTATAAACAGGAAGATTTGATTGTAAATGGGAATGTTTACAAAAGCTTGAACAAATCATAAAGTAGCAAAGACATTGGTTCTATGATTGAAGAATACACCATGATATATAGCCTGACATATATCTATAGTAACATAAAATAAGAAGGTACAAGAAAAAGCAAACACATATGCTCACACTTCTGAGAATCAAAGGATACAAGAAAGGCTGGGAAGGCCTCCAGTTGGTTCTCAAAAGTCTTACAGCCCTGCATTCAATTACTAACTCTTATACACACACACACACACACACACACACACACACACACACACGCACACATTCATGCATACACATACAGGCATGGACAAGCAGACACAGAGACACAGAGCCAATCAACAAGGTTCACAAGAGCAAAATCTGGAAAACAAATAACAAACTCAAGATAGTGGCTTTACCTGATAACATGAAATAAGTAGCTGCAATTCAATTGAGAATGAAAAATGACTCAAAATAAATACAGATTAATAATCTGTTCATGATAACCTATGCAAACTATCCACTGCTAAAAATACAGAGTGTGATTTCTCAGTCTTTAAATGAAATCTTTGGTTCTACAACTATAATATGGATAAGAAGAGGAAACTTTCTAGTTAAAAAAGGATCTTACATATATAGCATTAAGTCAGGGAATCAAGGCCATCCTCCAAAATGCACCTTTAATTTGTACTTTTAACATGCATGATAACAATTTTGTGTACCTCTAATGCATCACAATAACATGATAATTTATTTTTTTCAGATCCTCCTTCACGAAAACCACAACTAAACAAAAAAATTAAAAATTCAAGAATGTGGTCTTTTGGTAAAATATCTGACCAGCAATCTACAATACAACGAAATTCCCCAAATTAGTAGTGTCACGGAAATTGTAAAAAGCATACAAGCAAAAGGAGCCCAACCTGACATGGCAGCACATGGGACAACTTGATGCACTGGGTGCTTTGTGTGAGTGACACAGGCTGGGGATGTCGATGTTAGTTCATTATCTATACAGAATTGTCAGAATATATTCAACATGATTAACAGCCACTTTTAAAGGCCCTGGAAATTCCTATAGGAATACAATTTTACAATTTAATGCCTACCAACTTTATTTCCACATAATTGCCTAATTTCCTTTGAATTTTATATTCCAAAGATGCTGTTTTATGGAAATATCAATTAAGGCCCTTCTCTGGCTCAGAATTAAGATTGGGATATGAAAAATAGAAGTTTGTGAACTCGTTTTCCCCCTCATGCAGGCACCAAACACAATAAACATGGCTTTACTTCTGAGTGGAAACAGAGAAGATACTATCTCATAAACTAACAATCTCATAAACTATCAATCTTGGGAATGCAGAATGCCTGAAAAATTACAATAGGACGGTGATGATGAAGATAAAATGTAAACTATATTGAAAATGAAGTGGTATCCTGTATACCTAAGAAAGAAACTCCTCAAACTGGGATTCAGGCAGGATACGTTAGATTGGGCACTGAAGGCTGGAGTAGAGTAGATAAGGCTCATTTGCAGGATGATAGTTTTATGCTAATTCTAGAGTTCAATTACAGGATGGTAGTATTCATGTTAATGCTAGGGGGAATAGGAAGCATGCCAGTCTCCAGTGGTCCCTGGCATAACCACAATAATAGAACGTCATGAATCCTGTGATACCACTGTAAATCCCTATAAGAGACCAACATAAAGACATGCCCTGTTCAACCAGTTTTGAGAAGAGAGATGGGTGCCAATTTTCAGCAGAAGAGTAGAAGAAGTGGGAATTAAGGAGGCAATGCTACTTTGGGAAGTCAGTAAAGAAAGAACATAGATAGGGCCATGACCAAGGGGCTGCCTCAGATGCTGAACAGCAGGATCTGGAAGATCAGCAATGAAGTGAAGATTGTGCTGTGAGACCACTTCACGGTGTGGTCCCATTAGAAAGGAGGAGGACTAGCTGGAGGCAGTCTGAACATAAGCAGCAAAATCCTTTGGATGGTACAATAAAAAGCATTCAAACCCATGGAGCCATTTTGTCAGAGGCTCCCAAAATACCTGAAAGAAAATTCTGTAGGCTTTTTCCACTTTGTGAAGTATAGACTTAAAAAGGGACATGGATAGGTTAGACAGATGATAGATAGATAGATAGATACATAGATAGATAGATACAAACTGATAGATAGACAGACTGGTAGATTGACAGTTATATATGCCATGATTATATTTTGGGGGAAAATAATCATTAGTAACAAATCTAGTCCTTGGCTATAAGAGCCAAAGTTGATTTTAGATGTATGGCACAGTGATGTGTATGCACATCATTCCTCATGTGAAATGTCACATATATTACACACATAATCTATGTAGTTATTTTTGAATATGGTATAAATGTGTACACATACTTTGTATGTATAAATGCATATACAAACTATGTAAGCACATCAAAGTTGATGATATTAAACACAAATGAGATCTATTACTTAGATATCCTTTTTAAGTGATATAAATATACACCTCTGGGGATTTCAATTTCATCATGTAGCCACACCTAAAATTAAATTCAATAGTGTTGACATGAATAACGTGTGAACATATGCCATTATTTGATCCATTCAAAGTTTTTGTCAACATTCTATTATGTGAACAACATTAAATTATCCAACTAAATTATAGTATTAACTACTTAGAGTTACACAAAACAATAAAACCAATTTATTTTTTATTGTGTGGGTATTCTAGTGGAAATTTGTTTACATTTTGCAATATTTGATTAGGCAATAATGGTTCCATGTGAGTTATTAGTATGTACTTTAAATGAGAAAGTTATTTTAATTATAGGACCTCTTAAATGTAATATAAAGTCTAGCAGTGCAATTTAATTTTAATGATCTCAATTTGAATAAATAAAAGACTCATTTTCACAATGATATGAAGAGTTTGATCATTGTGTCTCCCCAATACAAGAGCATTCAGATCTGAATTCAAAAGCCTTCAAAGAGAATGCTTACTCCTGGGAGACATAATAAAATTTTTAGAATAGCAAAGTACTAAGAGTAACCGAGCTCAACACCCTTAAGAAGAATGAGTAATCACATCCCTTCTATTTAGTACTGCATATGGTCACAAAAAAGTCATCTCCACCATTTCAGAGAAAGTCTCACCCCCCTCTCCACCTCTCTTATGAATTCAATGACCTAAAATTACTGCACTAGAAATCCATTCCTTGAAGAAACAAACAAACAAACAAGCAGCACTTTCCTTCAAAAATGGCAGGTAATTCTGAAATGTGCACTCTAGTATTATCTACCATTTGAACACAATGAATCTAGCAAAGCACTCAGTTCTCCCAGTATTAGATTGAGGTGAAGTTGCTTAGGAAACAGGTAGGGGAGTGGAAAGTGAGGGGAAATAGAGATGTATATTAGATATTTTTCTTGTCACTGCAGATGAACAAATTCACAGTTGAAATAACATAGCAGAAAAGGGAAATGAATTATAAAAGCAGTGAATTATCTGACTACAGAACAAGAAGTCAATAGAACCAGGTCTTTTGGAGAATTCAGACTGGAGATTCAGCATCAAGACTATCTGAGCATATTCTACTTCAACCACTCTCCTGGCATCTGTTCCATTATTCTTCCTCTGTAAAACACCAAGTAGCTCACATGGCAGAAAACTTCATATGAGAGAATGCCTACTTTTACTTCCTGTATGAGTTTATAAACCTTTAATCAGTTGGTTGCATGTACATTTAATCCCCATTTAAAACAGTTGGAGATACTTCCAATAGTCAGGATTAGAGGATCAAAGCATATTAGATATAAAAGGCTAATCCAATCTCATCACTTTTCATGTAAATAAACTGATGCCTAGAAAGAAAATTTGGCTTTGGGAGAGGAGCAATGGACAGTGAAATAAGTATATATCTCAGTGAACAGTAATTATCAGATAAATAAAACACAATTCCTACAGTTTCAAAGGTACATATTAACATATGGGTTAAAACTACAAAAATTCCAATTCCCACCAAGGTTTAACAGCATATTGACTCATATACTCTTTAATGTTGGTTATAGTCATTGTTTCTAGTTAATATGCCAAGTTTACTTAGCATTTTATTTGTTTTCAGTGGCATTTCTTAAAATGTACATGTATAATCCTTCTCACTGTGGCAGGGTCTTCCAAGATGACTGTTGGTGCCTCTCTGATTGTGTCAGTGGTCCTTAAGACACAACAGAAGCATGAATAGATCTCAGAAAAGTTTTATCTGACTATTTCTGCCTCATTGCAGAACATAAAATACTACACTCACCTTATATAGGTGCACAGAGCAGAGTCCAGGAGCAACTAGGCCCAGGCTTCTAACTGTCCTTCCCCAGGGGAGTCAAATGGATGTCACTAAGCTCCCCTGTTGATGACGCAGGACAGCATCCATGAAGATCCACGAAGGGTGGCCCAGCACAATGCTCATCTGAGCTATGTTCTCCAGAATTTGATTCTGAATTGCCTGCATAGACATAGGGCCATATCTTGATTGACTTCATTTACTGTCTCCAGAAGTCTGTTTGACACCATGCAACCCAAACTTCCTGCCATAAGGACCTTGCTAGTGTAAGCTCAGATGTGGCCCAGTGATCCTTGATACACAAACACACACTTTCATGAGATGGGATGTTCTGGAGGATTAGATGCTATCTGCCAGAAGCTCAGTCTTATCTGTGGAGTGTGCAGGGTTTGAACCAAGTTGCTATTGTACAGGCCACCCTACTGGTCCTTGGCCTGCACAGATGACAAACTATGTAAATCAGTGTTAATATTGAAAAGTTTATCTAGGACTCATAGAGATCCGTCCATAATCCAGTGTATTTGAACAAACTGTCTCCATTAACCAGTACGTTGACACTGAAAACGGAAAAAGAAAAAAAAAAAATCAATGTGTCAGTGGTGACAAGTGATAGCTTGAAGGGAATTGAATCTTAAATCTGTATGCTTAAGAGTGGCCTATATTTATGAGCTTTGGGATTTCATTCTAGAAAATTAGTTTTAAAAAGTCCATCTGGATGGCATGAATATACAGCATTGATCTCCCAAACAGGCAAATGTGCCGGAGATCTCGCAAGGCCACTGCGGTCCAGGCATCTGGCGGGCGCTGGCAGCTATGCCGGCAGGCTGGGGAACGTCTGCTCCAACCGAGTTCTTGCACAGGCCAGAATGCACCTGGGGAATCCTAGACCCTGAGAAAATGCTAGTGGTGACTCATTCAGATTAATCAACAGTAGGACAGTCAGGTCAGTGATATGCTCCCTTGGGTTTCCCAGGCTTTAAAGCCCTGCCTGCTGTGTAATCTGGGCCCAAAGTAAGAGCCTTCTACCCAGGGGAAAAGATGGCACTGAATCCTCACTTAGGTCCCACTTGCCAAATCACGCATATGGAGCACTGTCCATTTGGACAAAGGATGATCCTTTTCTAACACTCACAGAGGTACCATGAGGGTGAACTAACAATGATGGTCCTTTATACCAGAGAACAGCGGTACAGACCACATTTGTGCCTTCAAGTTGGCAGGAACAGATTGAAATAATCTTCCTCCACTACACCCTGTCCTCGTTGAAGAGTCAAGAGGTTGACATCGAAGTAAGCATTAATGCTCGAGTAATAAACTGATGCTAGGAGCAGCAGAATAATTCTGAGTTTTGCCCCAATAATGTCATGATTCTACTGCTACCAATTCTGAGACACTGTTGGTGTTCTAAAGCCCCTGGGACTCATAAGAGCCAAGAACTTGTCAGGATTTGGATGGAGCGTCACACTCACTGCCAAATTAGTAAAACTCTCAGTGTTACTATAGAGAAGTCAGCCTGTGCGGCAAATTCTTTGGAATCAACTCCAATATAAGTGAATTTGTTAATATAAATGTAGGTCATTGTATTAATGATGTCCAAATTGTGACATCTTTTTCAGTATGTGTCCCTTTAGTGGTGATGTGAAATGCAAGTATTCTTACAGTGAAGAATAATATTCATATTCAAAGAAATATAATTTTTATTATTCAAGGGAAATAAAACTGTCTCCAAAATTTTGTTCAGGTGATGGTATTTGGCAAGTTCCTCTAATGTTACACAGAATTTAATTTTGTCATATAAAGATATATTTTATAGTACTTAAAGTGTATCATATACCATGTGTAATATATTATATGTAATATATTATGTGTACTGTATTATAGAGCTATATATAATATAGAATATATAGTACATTTAATACAGTATACATAATATACTTTATTGTATATAATATATGCCATAGTATATATAATATACTATAGTATATGATATTTGATTCTATAAATATTATATATTATGTAATATATGTCATATATTATATATCTCTATTATATAATATATAATCACATGTAGCATATGATTATATGCAATATATCATATATCTGTATTATATAACAACATTATATTATATGTCTAAGTTATATAACATATGATTATATAATCATATAATATAATATAATAATATAATAATATATAATCATATAATCATATATGATATCATCAATATCTATAATAAATATCATGTATGTTATATATCATGTCATAATTTGTTATAAATAACAATAGTGGAAATATATTATATAACATTATAGTATAATGAGTATAATGATATGATATTTTAATTTCAATAGCATCACAAATTTTGTTAATCCTCAGGATAGGCTATCAGTTGTCAGTTGTGCGGCTTGAAGTCAGTGTCTGGGCACTGTCAATGAGCCTCTTTGTGTTCAAGGCTAGTGGTTTACGACTTGAGCCATAGCTCTACTTCCAGTTTTTGTGTGTTTAATATGAGATAATACCCTGGATATTGTATATACGTGTATTGGAACAAGGGAAGGGAAAGGGAATAACAAAGTCAAGAGACAAAGGATAAAAAGACAAACCAATGCAACAGCAATACTTACAAAACTATATGGTGTAAAACAACTGTGTTAACTCATGGGAGGAGACAGAAATGGGGAGGGGGGAGCCAGGCGAAAAATGAGGGAGGAGATAACAAGTTGGCTAAGAAATGTACTTACTGTCTTACATATGAAACTGTAACCCCTCCATACGTCACTTTGACAGTAAAGAAATTTTTCAAAAGAGTCTCATGGGGATTTTTCTCCCTCGTGTGGCTTCAAACCATAATCCTCAGATCTCAGACTTCTGAGTAGCTAGGATTACAATCACGAGCCACCATCCCCTGGCTACTCTAATAGAATAATTAGCACAAAATTTCAAAACTCTGTAACAAAGTTGAGGCAATTAATAGTTTATTTCAGAAACTGGAAATGATTTATCAAATAGATTCAATAGTAGGAATAACTGGAGTAGAAAATTCAGAAGAAAAAAACACCAATACTATACCCTGATTCTACTTTCCATTTCTCATTTCCTTTATTTCCCCACTCGTTCTGTGAACTGAGCAACAGGACCCCATTTTGTGAAGCAGCATGGACAGCTCACTGGGTGGAACTGAGGCCCTAAAGACCACATGGCGAGGGGATGGCAGAGATAAAGCAGAGGCTTCTCTCTGAATCTGTGTACAGCATTGTTCAGGAGCTGCCTAAAGCAGTATTTTCAATATCTTTACATATAATATAGTATTTGTAATTTTCTTGTGCAATGCAAAACAGATTTTAGCACTTCTCAGAGTATTGTCCATGAGGTACCCTCAACAGAATTATCCAAATGGGGGGTTTTAATCTCTCTGATTCCTCTCCACATGCAATGTTCAAGGAAATATTACTTGTTACCTTAGACATCTACCTGTCTTTAATACAGAGAAACTTCTCTTCCTGGAGTATTACCTTCTGGAAGAGAAAAACACTCTAAATACCAAAGGATTCCTGAACAAGAGCTCAGTACTTCTTATGGATACTCAGATAGTTTTATTTCTAATGTGGATTTTAGTGGCTAAATTTGACCAGTTTGGGTTCCGTGCCACCTATTGCTTTTTCTTGAAGAGTTCTTTCCCTAAGCACACACATACCCACTCCCACCTACTGATGAGTTGAAATTCCTAAGGCCTTGAAAAGTCTCTGAGTCTCTAAGGGTACTTAAAAGTGGTATTTAGCTGAGCACTGATTGCTCATGCCTATCATCCTACCCATTCAGGAGGCTGAGATCTGATGATCACCATTCAAAACCAGCCAGGGCAGGAAAATCCATGAGACTCTTATCTCCCCCCCAAAAAATACACAGAAAAAGCCAAAAGTGGAGATGTGGCTCAAGTAATAGAGCACTAGCCTTGAGTTCAGAGTTCAGAGAGGCTTGGTAACAGAGCGCAGGCCCTGATTTCAAGCCCTTGGACCAGCAAAAAAAGAAAAAAAATGGAAAAAAAAAGTGCTCATTAACATATTAAATGAATCGTCCTGGAGATTCTTGGACTTTGGCATTGAGCTTTAATTACAGACCATGCCTTCCACTTGGGCAACTGGGAGAAGAGAGAACTGAATAGCAGTCTACTTTAAATAAAAGATGTGAAAAGCAATCTCCCCAGAGACCCAAATGAGTTAAAAGGCAAGGGATGGCAAATAAAATGAGAAAGCCACCTGTGCTGATCAAGTTAATTACTTATTATAAATGCAACATTAAAAAAAATTCTTCAAAAATAATAAGCTGAAGAAAAGAAAGTGTCTTGGGGAAAAAGTGACTGAAAGAAGTTTATCTTATGGAAAGAAATACAAGAAATAAGAACAGATTGGTTGTTGGTGTTCAAAGAAGCACAATTTGTTTTTCTCTATATGCTAGTACTGGAGCTTCAACTCAGGGCCTAAGCAGTATCCTTAGCATTTATCCTCAAGGCTTGTGCTCTGCCACTTGAGCCATAACTCAACTTCTGGATTTTGTTGATGGCAACTATAAATCTCACAGATTTTTCTGCCCAGGCTGACTACAAGCTGAAATCCACAGATCTCAGCTTTCTGAGAAGCTAGGATTACAGGCATGAGACACTGCTTCCATGCTAATAGGAAGCATTATTGACTATTAAAAACTAAAACACTTCATAAAATGAAACAGACTGTGTTATGAAGATCAACTCAGAATGCAGCTATCAGTCAAAACTACTTTAGCAAATCAGAAGACATGGGACATGTACTGAAAATTGTTATTATCAAGAATTTGGAAAATATTTCCAACTATGAGAAGAAAAAACATCTTCACATTGAAAAGCCTTGATGAACGAGACTAGGATGCACAGATAAAAATGGTCTATTACTCTATTTTGCTTCACATCCAAAATTAAGAGGAAGAATCCCTAAAAATGTTCAGGAAAAAAACATTTTCATCTACATAGCTTGTCAGTCTTGTTTAATGCTAGAAGTCCCTCAGGAAGGAAGATAATTTCTCTCGCATTTTATGCCTTATTAGATTCAAGTGAGTGAAAGAAAGAATTTCTACTCAGAATTCTATTCAGAAAGTTTTCCCTGCGTGTATCTTTTGTGAAAATATTCCTGTGTGTATATACTTGGTAAAACAATTCAGAAACCCCAGAGAAAACTATTAGATACAGAACAAGTCTAATTAACTCCATAAGATGAAAATTCAAAAACGTGAATTCCAAGGGGCATTGTTGCACAGCTGGCCTAAAAATTAACTATTTGAACAAAATATATAAAAGAAGTTGAATTAGTCTAATAAAATCGTAAAGAAAGGGCTTATTTCTAGCCAGAAGTGATTTATACCTGTGATGTTAGCTACAAGGGAGACCAAGATTGAAGAGGTAAGTTTGGAAGCTGGGCTGAGAAAGTGTAGTATGACCCCCATTTCAGTCACCAAGCCAAGTAGGGGAGCATGGTCTTCTGCTTGGGAGGCCTAATGTAGGAAAATTATGATCTGAGGATGGTCTTGGGCAAGAATGCAAAACCTCCTACAAAATATCTAAAGCAAAAAAGAGCTGGAGGCATGGCTCAAAAAACTGGGAGAAGCTGGGCAGTGGTGGTTCATGTGCTAATCCTTGCAATTCAGCAAGCTGAGATCTGAGGGCTTACCTCTAATTAAACACTAAAAAGCTCTAAGTGGAGATGATGTGGCAGAAATGGAGATGAAACGGCAGAAATGCTAGTGCCTTGAGAAAAAAAAAAAAAAAAGCTCAATGACAGTGCCCAGGCCCTAAGTTCAGCCCCAGGACAGGCACCAAAAGCAAACAGCCAAACAAAAACAAAGAAACAGTGAGAGAGGGCATAAAATGCCTGTTTAGCAGCTGTGAGGCCCTGAGTTCAAGCCCATTGCCATAAAAAAATGTGCCATGAGGATATACATACTTATTTTTGTATAGACAAAGAATAGTTGTTAAAATATTGAGACAATAATCCTCAGAGAATTATAAATCATGGCTCAACTATAAAGCACCTTAGAGAAGATTTTGTTTTAAAGTAATTATTTATATAAAAATTGTGTAATATAATTAAATATCTATGTAATATGTATATATTGCATACTTATATACTAACATTAAAAATAAATCTATACTTAAAATATAAGCTTAAATATATGTTTTAATTGTGTAAAAAATCACTAAATATGCTTGTTTGATATTTACATATTAATTTCTTCTAGTCTTGTTTACTTGCAGAAATAAGGAAATGAAGATACAATAGAATTCCCACTCAAAATAGACAAATACTTGAGGGAAACTGATTCTGTCAGAATTGGACTTACAGGACAGAAAAATGCATTTTTGTCAGGATATTAAGAGACTACTTCTTTTGAATGAGATGTTAGTGGAGTGCCTTGTATCTGAAATCTCAACTATTCTGGGATCAAGAGGATCATGGTTTAAGGCCCACCAAGGCAAGAAGTTCACAAGCCCTTTATTGAACCAATAGCTGTAAGTGGTGGCAAATACCTGGCAATCCAGTCATGAAGGAGGCTTACATAGGAAGTTCATATTTCTGAGCCCGCACATGGAAAAGACACCATCTCAATGGAAGAAGTTGGGGAAGGGAGTGTATGCCTGTTGTCGCATATAAGACAAAAAGTGTAAAGTGGAAGATTTAGAGGCCATATGGAGACCTGGTTAAAAAGTGAAACCAATCTCAAAATAATAAGTACACAAAAATTTAATCATGGCTCAGTCATCGAGTACCTACCTACCAAGCATGAAGCTCTGAGTTGAATCCCAGTCTTGCCAAATTTTAATAACCAAAGGAATCATTTTATTCAGAGCAATAAAATTTACAGTGAGAATAATTTGAACAAAACTTTGATCTAAGTTTAAGAATACCCAAGGAAAGTAAAGGCCTTGACCTTCCTGAGAACTGAAGGTAAACATCTGAGAAGAGTTTTCTGACCAGGAAGGAACAGGCAAATAATCCCCAAAGTGGAAGCGATTGGAGAGTGAAAGTGGGGTCCCTCTAGCAAGAACAGTGGTGGAAGGTGTGACTGAATGGCCAGCACAGTGTTAGGATTATTTTATTTATATCATTTTATATTATTATACTATATATATTATTTAACTTATACCTAAGTTTAACAGCAAGCAAAGCATTCAGGAGTTTCAGGCCTGAATTCTCAGGGAATGGGATTCCAGCAAGTAGTGAGGCAAACAAGCAGTTCCACGTGTGAAGCAAGGCAAGAAAGCCAACACAATTGATTGGTATAGTATTCCTTGGGGTTTAGGGAGATTAAGCACCTAGTTCACAAGACAACTCCAGCTATTGGAGATTGGATATCTAGTTTGAGATGGAGATGTCCAGCTTTGGGGGACTGAGCATCTAGTTTGTGAGGTAATCTTCAGATTTTCTTGTACAAGAAATCTCTAGTAAGAAGGATTGGGTATAAGGGTGTTCAAGAAACCTCCAGTAGGGAGGGTTGAACACAACAGAAATGTACAGGAAATCTCCAGTAAAAGAGGGTGAGTACACCAGAAAACTTACACATAGAAGCCTGCCAAATGTGGGAATAGAATTGTAGGCCTAGAGAAGCAAAGTCAGAGCTAAGAAGTTTCCTTTGGACATTTCCCTATTAGTCCCTTGGGGAAAATGGTGAATTCAGCATGCTAATGTAAAGTTGACCTCTTATCATTATCCTTCTTACAAGTCTGTTCTTAGTAGATATTCTGTTTATTGTTCATATCTTCATTGTTGCCACTCTGCCATAGTATGTGCTTTCTTAGTCTTCATTGCTGTCAATTTCCAAGCTGACTGTATTCCAAGTTCTGAGTCTTTGTTTAGTGTGTTATATGGTGTCCATAGTCCATTCAGAAATACTGTAGCTAAGTGGAGCAGGTCAAAACTCTGATCAGTAGTGTGATTGTGTCTGTGAAGGGCAACTGTACTGGCTGCAGTGTACTATGCTGATAGTAATATAGAACTACATGGTCAGTACTAGAAAACAAAGCTAACTTTCTCCAACAACCAATGGCAAAGAGAATTTAGCAGTGTGGGGCACACCCGGCATGCCCAGACACCTTGCATCATTAAGAGGCTGTTCTAGCTGGCCCTGCCTCTTTTCCCAGCCTCAGACCACGTGTGAACCAAGATGGCCACTGGTGGTGAACCCAGAGGCGGTCCTGTGGGCCGTGACATAGATGTAGGACGACCTTAGGGAGGTCCCTTGGAGCTCCACCCTGACGGACAGCTCAGGCGTCCATTCACAGCCCCTACGTAAATGCACGTACCCCTCCCCTTCTGCCACCCTCCGACCCCTTTAAAAGAACAGCTCATTGCTGCCATTAAACAAGTCTTAGCAGTGACTGGCGCCCGGACTGTCTGTGTGTCCTCCGACAAAAGGGGCGCTGGGGTGGCAGTTCGTCGGCCTTTTCCTCTTCTTGGCGCATCCGGGTGGGGCGTGTTTTCCCGTCTCTCCTGCAGGACAGGAGAGCCCAGGAGGTTAAAAACCCCCAACAAGCAGAACCTCCATTACTTTTTTTTTTTTGGCCAGTGCTGGGGCTTGAACTCAGGGCCTGAGCACTGTCTCTTTTTGCTCAAGGCTAGCACTCTACCACTTGAGCCACAGCACCACTTCCAGCTTTTTCTATATATGTGGTGCTGAGAAATCAAACCCAGGGCTTCATGTATATGAGGCAAGCACTTTACCACTATGCCATATTCCCAGCCCCAGAATCTCCATTCTTAAACATATTACTAAGGACAAAAACCTTTAAAACAATTTTGGCAATGCGACACATTAGCATATGAACTGACCTTTTAATACATCCTGGATAGGCTTTAATCAATAAGGGCCTGTAAAGTTTATTAGGAGGGGGAGAGTGCCCAACCCAGATTTCTGAGAGGAGGTAGAGGCACTTATCTCAAATTATTTTATGAACTTTATAGAACTTAAGGTGGGTCTAAGGACCCACATCCTACAACAAAAGTAGTCATTTTTTCTCACAAAGGGCTCGGAATTTGCTAGAAGTTAATTTTATAGTTTCCACAAAATTGTTTCTTTATATAAAAAAAAAACACGTACTGTAAACAGTGGCTTTACTCTGTTTTTCATCTATTTTTTATTTATTTTTGTTTGTTTTTTTGGCCAGTCCTGGGGCTTGGACTCAGGGCCTGAGCACTGTCCCTGGCTTCTTTTTGCTCAAGGCTAGCACTCTGCCACTTGAGCCACAGTGCCACTTCTGGCCCTTTTCTGTATATGTGGTGCTGGGGAATCGAACCCAGGGCTTCATGTATAGGAGACAAGCACTCTAGCCACTAGGCCATATCCCCAGCCCTCATCTATTTTTTAGACTAGAGCACTTTTCATACTACCTTATATTAAGGCCACATTATATTACACAGAGATATTAACTTTTTCTTCTTAAACCATCTTTTATAAAGTCTTTAAGCATACATAGTAAGCATACGAGGCTTACTATGGAAAGAACTATATCTCTAGAGAATGAGATGCAAGGGCAGTAAGTTCATGCAACAAACACAAGTTGCCATCAGATGCCTTTCTGACACCAAATAAATGTCCTTGTTGGGACCAGACCATCTGAGAAAAACAGTCCCCCAAAACCAAGTTCAGGAAAACTGAAAAGTTAGTTCATCAAAGGACAAGCCAAATGAAATGGCTCATCAAGAGTCTGAAAAGGAAAAGAAGGGTGCACGAAAATGATCAAGAGGTACAAACAAAGAAGAAATACACAAAATACTAGAGTTTATACAACAGATTGGTACCAGACCCTGAAAATTCTAAAATTCTTTGGTGATTGTCTTGGCCTTAAAGAGCCTGGGGGTAGGGAGGCTAATGGTGTCTCATCCCCTTTCACAACACTCCAGATAAATCGATCTCCCAAAAACAGAGACAGAAACTTACAGTTCCGAATATAGCTAGCACAAAACTTATAAAGGGAAAAACCACATCAAGGAAAATGCTGCATGATATGGAGATTTACAGAAGTAAATCAAGTCAGGAAGGGGAGCAGGTAGAGGGTGTTAAAAAGTTATAGAAATTATATAGGTGTAACAATCAGGGGTAAAGATTTCCTGGAGTCTAACAATCCATGACTAATAGTTTTCAGAATGACCTGTGTGTTTTATCAATAGTTTTTGGAAATGAGGAAAATGTCTCTATTACCTACTTACTAAGGTGTCGGAGGTGGTGGTTGAAGGATGGACTCCCACTTTTATTCCCCTAGGTCAAGCAAAACACCAGGTGCATACGAACATGCTTATCTGAAGGCAGGTCACTAGGTCCTTGGCTTAGCTGAAAGCCCCTCACCCCAAGCAGAGGATTCCACTCTGGGCCTGGTCAAGGCCACCACCCTTGTTCTCCAAGAGACAATAGGTTATTTTGTTATTTTCGACTTCCTTGTTAAGACCCAATATAAGCCCAACCCCAAATCTACCCTCTGGCACAACCTCCACACCTGCTGGAAGGTCTGTGCAACTTGCTAGCAATAAGCATTCCTAGCCTGTTGAGAATCCAGCCTATTCATTTTCTGTTCTCCTCCATTTTCCTAATAGGGATGAGGACAAGATGGCATTACTTAGGCCCAGTATCCATATTTCATGATAAGCACATTATGACAGGAGCAGATATTTTTCCATGTATTTGCTTCTCCAAATACATGTATTTTTTTTTTTTGCAATGTTCATTCTCAGATTTTAGAGCACAATAATTGTTTGTGACCAGGAGGTAAGGTCATATGGAGAAAGCTGCTCTTGTTCATTTTTTTCTCCTTGTGTTAAAACCGCACCTGATGAAGAAGTGCAAGGGTTAAAAGAAAGAAGATAGTGCTATGTTTCTAAATACAATGTTTCTATATTCCTGGCAGCCACTCACCTTTTTTTTCCTAGGATATCTGACCTCAGTTAAACTAATAGTTAATTTGGGAAGATTGTATGGTAACTGCTTTACACAAACTTGTATTATTTGTCCTCAACCAGACTTAAAAGATGTTGAACGGACGGGCTGGGAATATGGCCTAGTGGCAAGAGTACTTGCCTCACCTCATATACATAAAGCCCTGGGTTTGATTCCCCAGCACCACTTATAGAGAAAGCGGCCAGAAGTGACCCTGCGGTTCAAATGGCAGAGAGCTAGCCTTGAGCAAAAAGAAGACAGAGACAGTCAGTGCTCAGGCCCTTAGTGCAAGGCCCAGGACTGGCAAAAAAATAAAAAAAAAGATGTTGAAAGGAAAAAAGGGAACAATGTATACTGACTATAAATATGCATCCAATGTGATATATATTTTTGGGAAATATGGGCTGAGAGGGCATTAATTTAAAGATAAACAACACTTATTCTCCTGAGGAAATTGTGATAGTTCCTGTTTCAGGACATCAGGGGATTCTGTAAAAATATAGGGAAATCAATCTTGGGTTGTGCAAGAAATCTTGTGGGGGAGGTGGGGCGGAGGAAGTGGTTAAGTAAACAAAGGTGCACAAGAATTCACGGAGGGATTGAGTGCACAGAAACACGGAAAAAATTTGTCTGAAGCTGCCAGGACAGGCCCTATGGACATCTCCTGACTCTACCTCCCAGATAGTGGTAGGGGACTGGGCAGAGCCATTGTGGGGCACGAGGTATGTGTGATATTTTCAGAACATATGTGACTTGGGGAATATAGGCCATAAAGGACGACCTCTAGGAAGGAGAAACCCAGGTTTCAAATTGATCTTCTCCCCTATTTGTGCTGGTCTTTTGGTCTCCTGCAAAACTCCTGCGTGCCAGCCCCTTCCAGGAGCCAACAAATCAAATGAATACACTGGCTGCTGGCAGAGAATTCCCCTGTCAGGGAGTCCACCTCTTCGGAAAACTCACACCAATATCCCGGAGGCCTGAATCTATCTACTCTCCCAAGCACTGTGCAGCAGATACTTCCAATTGAACAGCTGAGGGTGGGTCACATCCTTGGAGCCCCCAAGCCCGCACACTGGGCACACAAGCCACAGGGGCCAAGCACCATTCACTTGTAGGGAAAGAACCAACCCACAGCCATGGCACAAAACACTGTGCACCGTGAGAGACAAACCCTACTGAAGCTAAAGCCTGCCCCAGAGGCCCAAATTTACCCTTCACAGTCCCTGTCACAGATGGCACCAAGCTCTGTTAGCTATCCTGGGGCTGAATGTATGCACAGGCGCTTGTTGTCCTGGCCACCAAGCATGGGCTAGCTTACCCAGGGTAAATTAGCATGGTCCAACTGCAGGCCTCCACCAGTCCAGTGGGAACCCAAGATCCATGGACAATCAAGATAAAAAACCAAATCCAAATCCAACAACAAAGCACGGAAGGACCCAGTGACAATGAAGAAGAAATGAAGGACAAAAGAATCATTCACAAAATGATGACAGAATTGGCCAAAAAAATAAAAGTGGAAATGCAAAAGCAATTTCAAGAGTACAAATAAATGATAAAGGAAATCAAAGATTCCAGAAAAGAGATGCAGAAAAGAATAGAAATGATATAAGCCTCATTAGAAGATGAAATTAACTATTTGAGAACCAATACAGGAACCATAAATGGCTCCATTTCCACAATGCAAACCACAATGGAAGCCATAAGTAAGAATAAATGAAATGGAAAAATAGGACATCAGGATTGAGAATAAAAAAGAAGAGCTGGAACAAAAAGTCATAGGTATGGAGAAAACACTCAGAAATTAACAAAGGGAAGTCCAAGAACTGGCAGACTCAGCCAAGAAACCAGATCTATGCATAATTGGGATCAATGAGGGGGAAAGAATTTAATAACAAAGGTATGTAAAACCTATCCAGTAAAATAACAACAGAAAACCTCACCCATCTTAAAAGAGAAAATCTCAACAGCCTAACAGAACCATTTAAAAGACCTAGTAGAAAAATTCCAAGAATAATCATTCTAGACATATCACAGTAAAATCATTAGACTTGAATAGCAATGAATTGATTTTAAATGCTGCAAAATCAGAGAAGCTATATCACAATGAAAAGAAAATCAGAGTTATTGTGGACATCTCTGCACAATTCCTCAACACAAGGAAAGCCTAAAATGGTGTTATCCAAACCCTGAAGATCAACAACTGCCAACCCAAACTGGTGTACCCAGCAAAGCTATTATTGACATATGACAGCGAAACTAAAACTTTACAGAACAAACAAAACACAAGGAATTCATGAACACTAAAGTAGAATTCCAAAGAATCTTAAAGGGAGAAACACAATCTGAAGAAACCATCAAAATCAAGGAAATATATCAGATAAAAGTCACTAGAAGACCAATGTGGTATGTACAGGAAAAGGAAAGAAGTAAAACATGGGAAATCAAGTAAATGGCAGGGAACATGGCACATCTCTCCCTAATAACTCTAAACATTAACAGACTTAATTCCCCAATCAAAAGGGGAAAAAAAACCCAGATTGGATCAAAAAACAAAATACATGCATCTGTTGTCTCCAAGACACCCATCTTACAGGCAAAGATAAAAACAAACTCCAAGTGAAGTGATTTTTAAAAAGATCTTCTACTCAAATGCACCCTGCAAGAGGGCAGGAGTAACTATATTGAAATCTGATAAAATAGACTTCTCATTAAAATCAGTACAAAGAGACAAGAAAAAAAATTACATATTAATAAAAGGAATGATACATTAAAAAGAAATCACAGTGGTCAATATCTATGCAGTGGTCAATATCTATTCAGCACCTAAATACATTAGACTAATACTCTCAGACCTACAGAACAAGAGAGATGCAAACACAATAACCGTGTGAGATTTTAACACCTTACCAAATGCAGAACAACCAAACAAATGGTAAGCAAAGAAGCCTCTAAACTAAACAACACCATAGCTCAATAGACATCTACAGTTTTCCACCCAACAAGGATGTAATGCACATTCTTCTCAGCACCCCATGAAACAGTCTCCAAAATAGATCATATCATAGCACACATAAAGGACCTAAGCAAATACAAGAGGACTGTCATAATCCCTTGCCTACTATATGACCACAGTGGAATCAAGCTAGTTCATAACAGCAAAACTTACTGTAGAAATTACTCAAATGCATGGAGGCTGAACAGCACACTACTGAATAACAGCTAGGTCACAGAAGAAATTAAGGAAGAAATTAGAAAGTTCTTCCAACTCAATGAAAATGAAAACACATCACAACAGAACCTCTGGAATACAGTCAAAGAAGTGCTGAGGAGAAAGTTCACAATCCTAAGTACACACTAAAAGAAAATAGAAATAACCCAAGTAAATAACCTCATGATGCAAATAAGACTACACAAACAAGAAAAATCAAATCTAAAGCTACTAGGTGAAGAGAGATAGCAAAAATTAGGGCAGAAATCAATGACATAGAAACTCATAAAATTACATAAGATCAATAAAACAAAAATCTGGTTTTAAAATAATAGTAAAATTGAAGGACCATTTGTGAGATAAACAAAAGAGAGACGGGGGGGGGGGGGGGAAATCAACAAGATTCAAGATGCCACAGGAAATTTAACCACAAACATCCAGGAAATCCAAATGATTACAAAGGACTAATTTCTAAAACTATACTCACTAAAGAAGAAAAACCTAACAGAAATGGACAAAGTTCTAGAAACGTAGGAACTGTTTAAACTATACTCACTAAAGAAGAAAAACCTAACAGAAATGGACAAAGTTCTAGAAATGTAGGAACTGTTTAAACTGAACCAAGATGATATATAACAACTAAACAAACCAATAACATACAATGAGATAGAAGAAGTAATCAGTAGTCTTCCTGTTAGGTCCTCTCCCTGAGGGCTACATGCAGATGCCCCCACCTCATTAAGTCTCCACCCAGTTACCTGGGTAACCTGCAGACCTGGAGGCAGTTACCTCCCCTTTCCCTGAGGTCACCTCCTAATCCACCTGGCCACACCCCTTGCCCCTGCCCTAAATAAAGCAGGGTTGGGTGGGGGTCTCTCTCTCCCTCTCTCTCTCTCCCTCTCTCCCTTCTCTCCGGCCATGGATCATCTTGGCCACAGGCCAGCAGTTCGGTAATAAACTTTCTTTCCTGCCTGAATACCGCGTGGCGTTCTCCTTTACCGGCTACCTACTTTAAAAACCTAACACTTCCAAAAAGGAAAAATCCAGGCATAGATGGTTTCACCAGTGAAGTCTATAAGACGTTTGAAGATGAGCTAATACCAATACTCCTCCAGCTTTTCTGTGAAATGGAAACAGAGGGAGCAATTCCAAACTCATTCTATGAAGCCAACATCACATACCTCCCAATTCCAGGTAAGGATCCAGAAAAAGAAAGAGAACTACAGACCAATTTCCCTGATGAACACAGTTGCAAAGAGCTTCAACAAAATACTAGCCAACAGAATCCACAAGCATTAAAAAAAAAAAAAAAACATGCATTATGACCAAGTGAGCTTCATGCCACAGATGCAAGGTTGTTTTAACATAATGGAGGGAATGAGCCATGAAGAAGAACTCACAGTGGTCAATATCTATGCAGTGGTCAATATCTATTGAGCACCTAAATACATTAGACAAATACTCTCAGACTTACAGAACAAGATAGATGCAAATGCAATAACTGTGAGATTTTAATGCCTCACCAAAAGGTAGAACAACCAAACAAATGGTAAGAAAAGAAGCCTCTACCTCTAATAAATAAGTGTGATTCAGTACATCAACAGGGCCACAGTCAAGAACCACATGAAAATCTCAACAGATACAGAAAAAGTCTACGATAAAGTACATCACCTCTTCATGTTAAAAGCTCTGGAGAAACTAAGAATAGAATAAACACTCTTTAAAATAATAAAAGCTATATGTAACAGACCAATAGCCAATATCTTTCTCAAAAGGGAAAACCTAAAACAGGGAAAATCTAAAGTCAGAAACAAGGCATGGATGCATATTCTCTCCACTTCTCTTCAATATAGCCGTAGAATTCTTAGCCAGAGCAATAAACCAAAAACAAAACACAGACATTAAAGGTATCTATATAGGGAAAGAAGAAATTAAACTACCTCTATTTGCAGATGACATGATCTTATACATAAAGGACCCCAAAAACTCCACTCCCAAACTCTTACATCTCACCAATCACTTCGACAAAGTAGTAGGATACAAAATTATCCATAAAAATCAGTAGCCTTTCTCTATGCCAACAATGTACAAGCAGAAAGGGAATTCATGAAAACATCCCCATTTGTAATAGCCTCAAAAATACCTAGGAATTAACCAAAGATGTGAAAGATCTATATAGTGAAAACTATAAAAATCTAAAGAAAGAAATCAAAGAGGACACCAGGAAATGGAAAGACTTTCCATGTTCAAGGATAGATAAAATCAGTATTGTAAAAGTGGCCATACTGCCAAAAGTCATATACAAATTAAATACAATACCCATCAAAATCCCAATGACATTCTTTACTAAGATAGAAAAAACAATCCAAAGCTGGGTGCTGGTGGTTCATGCATAGAATCCTAGCTACTCAGGAGGCTGAGACCTGATTGTTGTGGTTCAAAACCAGCCTGGGCAGGAAATTCTGTGATACACTTATCTCCAATTAACCACCAGAAAACTGGAAGTGGTGCTGTAGCTGAAGGGGTGGAGCTTTAGCCTTGAACTGAAGAGCTCAGGGGCTGTACCCAGTCCCAGAATACAAGCCTCAAGACCAAAAAAGAAAGAGAAAGAAAGAAAGAAAAGAAAAGAAAAATACGACAGGAAAGGAAAAGAGAAAAACAATCCATAAATTCATATGAATCAACAAAAGACCTAGAATAGCCCGTTTTAGGTAAAAGAAGCAATGGGAGCAGTATCACAATACCAGATTTCAAACTACTACAGAACCATAATAATAAAACAAACAAACTTGGTATTGGCACAAAAATAGACCCAAAGATCAATGGAACAGATTAGAAGATGCATATATAAAAACACATACATATAGTGATCTGATATTTGACAAAGGAGCCAAAGGCATATAGTGAAAAAAACATAGACTTTTCAAGTATTGATGTTGGGAAACCTACAGCTATGTAAAGAAAATTAAGTGTATCCCTGCTTATCACCACACACTAACAAACATTGAAACTACAGCAAGAGAGAGGAAAAGATACATTACAACTTAAAGGTACAGGCAGGAACTTCCTGAATAGTATTCCAGTGGCACAATAGATAGGAGAGAGACTCCACAAATGGGACTACACTAAATAAAGTTTCTGCACAAATAAGGACATAGTTACTGAACTAGAAAGACAGCCAACCAATTGGGAAAAGGTCTTTGTCAGCAACACATCAGATAAAGGCCTAGTATCCAAGAAACTACGCCCTCCTGAACATAATAAACCAATCACTGAAAGGGCAAGGGAGCTAAAGAGAGACTTCCCAGAAGAAGCAACAATGGCAAAGAAACACATGAGGAAATGCTCATTTTCCCAGGCCATAAAGGAAATGCAAATCAAAACAATCCTGAGATACCATCTTACCCCAATTAGATTGGCTAATATTTTGAACTCTGGCAACAATAAATGCTAGTGGGGATGTGGAGAAGAATGAATCCTACTGCATTCCTGGTGAGAATGTAAATGAATACAATCACTCCAGAAAGCAGCCTGGAGGTTCCTCAAAAAACATAGACCTTCCCTATTACCTTGCTATACCACGCCTAGGCACCTACCCTAAGCATCATGAACCAGAATATGAAAAGGACAACTGTACAACCATGTTTATCACTGTACTTTTTACAGTATGCAAGGTATGGAAACAACCCAGGTGCCCCACAATAAATGAATGGATAAAAAATGTTACTTATAAACAATAAAATTTTACAGACTTCATAAATGATACAATAATTTCATTTGCAGGGAAATAGATAGAACTAGGACACATCATGTTAAATGAGGTAAACCAAGATCAGAGCGACAAATGGCTCATGTTCTCCCTGGTATGCAGAAGTTAGATTTAAAACAGGATGAGACATGAAAAATGTACAGGGTTCTATTCATACACAGAGACCAACAGAGGATAGTCTTAGGAGAAAATCACCAAGTTGTAATACCCAAGAACCTCTTCATATCTCTACAAAATAATATACATACTGAAACAAACTCCAAAGATATGGAAACCAAGAGGCTTTTTCCTAAATGGTGTTTTTCATTTTCTGATGACTCTGTAGTCTTTATCTCATATGTGTACCCAAGCACATCTGAGAGAAGGTGGGAGGAGGGCACTGAAATCAGTGGAAAATGGATGAGAAAGTACAGCCACAGACCTCACTTGCTGCACTGGACCTTGATGAAAGTGAATCATGCAACTCCAGGCCAGAGATGGGAAGGAGAGAATGGCGTTGCAGACCTTGAGGTTCCAGGCAGGGTGTGAACAAAGGCTCCACCTCCATTGACTCCAACCCTCAGGGCTGTAAGTGCTTGAGCCCTTTTGTTTTGCTTCTTTCAGTTTCTGGGCCTGGGGGCTTATCTTGGGAGGGTGCCTACTGTCTACACTTTTCCCAGCAAAGAGTCCTAAGACAGCATTATGCAAACTTGTGACAAATATGGATGGTGTATATAACTAACGGCTTTTGATGAAATAAACAGAGTTGTGCCATTCAGCCTTCTCTCCCTCTCCTTCATCATCAATCGGAATCCTTGTTCGCGTTGCGGCTGGCCTGCGGCAACTGGTGCCCAAACAGGGACCCGAGGAAATCATTGGAAGGACTTCTCCCGCACAAAAGTAGGCAGGTAAGGGGACCGCGAAGCGCAGTAGCGGAAAGGAAATAGAATGAGAAAAAGAATAAGAAAAAGAAAAAGAGAAGGAGACGTAAAATGGGGGGGGGGGAGGGGAGGAACAGAGCAAAGAGAGGCAACTGTTTCTGATGGTCCACAGGGCCCTTCTAATGCAAAAAGGCTGTAAGATTAGTTCAAAGGGGCTAGAGGAATGTTTTGAGGTTATAGAAAATCTCAGCCCCTGGTTCCCCAAAGAGGGAACAGTGGACTTGGCCAAATGGCAAAACGTGGACCAGGAATTAAAGAATCAGATAAAAATTAGAGGAGAACAAGCTATTCCCCCTCAGACATTTTCTGTTTGGAACATGATTAGAGAGTCTAGATCCCGATCACCAGATTGAAATTGTTTCTATAAAATCATTGTCTGAGGAAAAAAAAAAAAAGAAACCATCCTCTGTTTATCAGAGGAGGAGGGAGAGAGCTGTCCATTAGAGTGAGATAGGGTTAGAAGTATAGAAAGTCTGTGTCAGTCTTTTGACGCTCTTTGTAAAGAAGACAAAGACCCTCCAGGGCACAAGGCCGCCCTGTGAGAGCCACCTTCCCTGTGATAAAGGGGGAGGGTAACTACCACCTGCTCCTAATTCAGATTACTCCACCTTTGTCTGCAGTTCACAAGGCTATATTGACTGCAAAGGAGGGAGGGGGGGGGGAGGACACTGGGGATTTCCAACTTTTTCCTGTCTTACAAGACAAAGGCAGTATGGTATTCTAAATTTTAAGAAATTGAAAGAAATTAAGATTTCCACTGCTCAATATGGGGCAACTGCTCCCTGCTCCCTTTATTTTACCGTGATTGATAACTTGGCTCTACAGACATTGTGCCTGGGGGATTGGAAGACAATTGTTCAGGCTCATCTCAATGGGGGAGATTATTTTCTATAGAAGGCAGAATGGATGGAAAGGTCTGATCAGGTGGCAAAATACAATAACCACACCAACATCCCTGTATTCTATGACATACAGGTGGGTGCGAGTGAATATTCTAATGTTCAACAACAAGTTAATTACCCAGAAATTGCTTATGGACAAATTAATGAATGTGCAAAGCTTGGAGGAAGCTTCCTACTTCTGAGGCAAGAACTGAGGAGTTATCTCAGATCAGACAGGGGCTAAATGACGGTTTTCAAGCCTTTCCCTCTTGGGACAGTAAGGTTAGTGTTGAGCAGGTCCAGCTGGACTATGAAAGGATTGATTGTTTATCCAGGTGTTATTGATAGTGCTTATACAGGGGAAATTAAAATTATGGCTGGACTGGAAAGAGGAACCTTGTTTGTTCCTGTGCATACTCCCATTGCTCTATTAATTTTACTTTCTTTAGTTCCTGTTTTTCATGAGTCTCTCCAACCTAACCAGGGAAATAGAGGCTTTGGTTCCACCAATAAGGCCTTTTGGCTTCAGAGAATTGGACAAGAGCGAACTGAGTTAAAACTTTACTTAGGAGGGAAGCTTCATACAGGCCTAGCTGACACCAGAGCTGATATTTCTGTTACATCCGGCCTACACTGGCCCCCCTCCTGGCCAAAAGAGGATAGCCTCACCCTGCCGCAGGGTTTAGGCATGCCCAGTTACTCAGTAAGTTCTGCCACACTATGGATTAGATCTCCAAGTTTATATAGGGGTCATCAGGATTCAATGAGGAGTCCCTGATGACAGGAAGGCCAGGAACTTTTGAATCCCTCTAGCAAGATGGCTTGGGAAAATTGGATGGTTCCTGATATTATTCTAGCAGGAAAAAGGAGGAGAAGGCATGTGTCCTAAAAATCTTGTAATTTCTCCTTCAAAAATACAGTCTTGGATGATCATAAATTAAAAATTCAGAAGTAAGCGGCTTCCTTGCCATGCAAGACTGTTGACCTCACTTCTACAGGGCTTGCTGCGGTAGGGATGAGTAAGGGAACAGCCTGCTTGCTCCCTGTGCTTGCTTGGCAGATTTTTGACTGATGGCTCACCTTGTTGAAGAAATAATCATTGTCATTCTGAGACAATTCATTTTTGCTGTTGTTGTTCTTATCATTATTTTATCTTATTTTTATTTTATTTTATTGTAGAGATGATGTGCAGAGAGGTTACAGTTAACATAAGTAAGGTGCTGAGTACATTTCTTTTTGAACAACGTTACCCCCTCCCATCTCTTGTTTTCTCTTGACTTCCCTCCATCCTGACTCCCCTCCCTAAAGTTGTGAAGTTCATTTCAAACATAGTGTCCAGGGAGTATCACTGTTCCCTCTGTTCATCCTTTGTCCCACCGTTTCTTGGTTCCACTTCGCTTCCCTAAGTCAGATAAACTTACATGCTCCATTGGTGCTTGGGGAGTACATCTATGACCAGGACAAGCCCAACATGTACCTGAAATATACAACAAGTCCTTATAGGAGGAACTTGTTAGAAGAAATTTCCTGAAAGCGCAAAGTAAAGGTGTGGCTGCCTTGGTTTTAATTTTCAACTCCTTATTGATATGGAAATGAATCCCTTTAAGCAAAAGCTCCGGTACACACCCTTCTGTAGGCCCACCCTCTGTAAGCATAAATAGGGTGGAACTGTCGGGACTCCAGCTATTGAGAACTTCTCACCGCAGCTGGACGGTCAGCGCTTGGAACGTGCTGCCCAGGGCTGAGGATCAGAGCCGGAGAATCAGCTCTTTGAATTTTCACTCTTTGGAAAGATGGACCCCGACATTGCCCAGGCCTTCCAGGAAGAACTGAGCTGCCTCATCTGCATGGATACCTTCATTAATCCAGTCACCTTAGACTGCAGACATAGTTTTTGTCAACCTTGCCTCTGCCTCACCTGGGAAGAAGCCGAGACGCCAGCCAGGTGCCCTGTGTGCAGGCAACACTCCCAGAAAAAAGACCTCAAACCCAACATCGTTCTGAAGAGTCGGGCGTCCGTGGCCCGCAAAGCCAGCCTCCAGCGATCCCTGAGCTTCGAGGAAGACAGGTGTGGGCTACACAAGGAGACCAAGCAGATGTTCTGTGAAGTGGACCAGGTCCTGCTCTGCCGGCTCTGCTCCCAATCTCAGGAGCACAAGGCTCACCGTCACCAACCCATCGACAGTGTCGCTGAGGACAGACGCGAGATGATCTTAAAGCACATGGAAACCTTATGGAAGAAGATACAAGAAAACCAGAGAAATATAAATGAGAAGAGGAACATCATCCACGAATGGATTCTGTATGCGAATCTACACAGAGGGATGACCGAGGATTTTTATGCAGTATTGCATCTGGGTCTCCAGGAGGAAGAACACCAATATGCAGAGATTCTTATCAATGAAGAAAGGGTGATTCTACTGCAACTCACAATAGTGCAAACGCAAATGCTTCAGAAAAAGAATCACCTCAGAACAGTGTATCAGGAGCTGATGAAAACATACCGGAAGCCGGACGTGGAACTCCTCCAGGATTTAGAAGATGCGCTAGAACGATGGAAGTGCGCCTTGCTCTTCATGCCCCAGCCCTTGAAGCCGCAGCTCAGCGTTCCTCTGCTTCCCGGACTGATGGAGAGCCTGCAGCAGTACCGAGTGGAGATTGCCTTCAACCACTGGATACAGAATCAACACGTGCTGCCTGATTATGTGAGAAACGTTAGACAAGACCCTGAATATGCAGCTTTGAATGACGAAGAATCCTACTATCTTGCTGCTTTAGGGTCCCAAGTCTTCAGCTCTGGGAAGCATTACTGGGAGCTCATCCTCAACGACTCTTCCACCTGGGCTGTGGGAGTCTGCAGGGATTCTGCCACAGGGAGCAGCCTCACTCTGAATGAATCTGAGGACATTTTTCTCCTCATCTTGGGCAAAGGGAATGCCCATTGCCCTATCTTTACTACCTCCCCATTGCTTCATCACTATATAGAGAAGCCTCCAGGCTGGGTGGGTGTGTTTCTTGATCTCGACAGTGGAAGTGTGAGTTTTTTGAATGTTGCTAAGAATTCCCTTATCTGGAGGTTTCCCACTGGATCCCTCCAATTTCCTGTCAGGCCTCTCTTCCTCTACGGTAACCCATCATCAAGTAGAGAGTCTTTATATGTGATGGGAACTCTGTACCAGAGAATCCTTCTCAACTGAAGCAATCACTAATGCTGTATGTACTTGTGTTTCTTTGTAATGTAATCGCATCTTACTATTCAATAAAGAGATGAAATAAAATGTAAAAAAAGTAGCTTAGTGTGTACTTGTTCAGCTTGTATTCTGACATAATAAGCACCCATAATAAGCACCGTAATAAACAATGGGTGGTGCAATGAAACCTGGCTGTGAACAATTTACTTGTTTCATCTTCATTTTTCATATCATCTTTAACACCAGCATCTAGGAGATTCCATATGCACTCTGCATTTCATCAAACGTTATTATGTCTCTCAAAGGGACTTGGTCTGCCATCTTTCAGTGGACCATAGAGAAAATCTGGGCCATTGCCTATGTCTTCATAGGTTCTCACAAAAGAGGGTCCAATGTTTCTCAAGAAAAGAGATTGGCAAGTTCAAGGAAGAGCCACCATATTGTCTTAAAGAAAGCATTCATTTAAGCTACTGTGCCCACTAAATTCAGATTAATGTCATGAGGCAGGTAGAAAGGAGGGAATGTGAAACAGAAAATGTGAAACAGAACTAGTCCATTGATTTTTTGCAAGATTATAAATGGAACATATTACTAGAGAATGTAAGGTCCGCCCGGAGGGGCTCCAGGCAGATGCCCCACACCTGGTTAACTCTCCACCCAGTTACCTGGGTAACCAGCAGGCCCGAGACAGTTACTTCCTGAGGTCTCATCCTAATCCACCTGGCCATACACCCTGCCCCTGACCTATGCCCCTTCCCTGCGGGCATGCTTCATCTTGGCCACAGGCCAGCAGTTCTGTAATAAACTTTCTCTCCAGCCTGAATACCGCGTGGCATTTTCCTTTATCGGCTACCTACTTTAAAAACCTAACAGAGATAACCTGTTCTAAATTTAACATACTTACATACACAGCAACTCTTCATATCCAATAGTGTGTCACTGTGCTCACTTTAACACAGGAAAAAAATGTTAACTTTAAGGAATATGTAATTTATTCCTTCAAATCTATTAGGGTTCACATTTTTTAGAGGCGAGACTGATTGCTCTAGTGGGGATCAAGTTTTAAGATTTTCATTTTGATTGTTTATAGAGGATATTTTGAGGGGCTGTAAGGAAAAGAGATAGAGGGAGAGGCTTAATTGGGACTTATTACATGTGTGTATGAAACTATCCAAGTTTTATGGGAGAAACTAACAGAAGAAAAAAGACTCCAAAGTCCAAAACAGAGAATACTACTACTCATGGGTCATAGAGCAAAATACTTGTCACTCAAAATGTTCCATCCATTCCTCTCACTCCGTAAATGATCAGGAAGTATAAAAATGGAAGGACATGCATAGATGTGTGTGTACTCCTTAGTATGTATTACAGGCAAAGCAAAGAATACAAAACCTAGGAAACCCTAGAGCTTTTTTACTTTGTGGATTTTTTTTTTTGCCAGTCCTGGGGCTTGAACTCAGAGCCTGAGCACTGTCCCTGGCTTCTTTTTGCTCAAGGCTAGCACTCTGCCACTTGAGCCACAGCACCACTCTGGCCGTTTTCTGCATATGTGGTGCTGGGGACTCGAACCCAGGGCTTCAAGTATACGAGGAAGCACTCTTGCCACTAGGCCATGTTCCCAGCCCCTCAGAGCTTTTTTAATAGACACTACCATGCCTTCCCTGTGCTTCATGGGGCGGCGGGGGGGGGGGGGCAGAATTGTAAATTTTTACATGGAAAAAGCAAGATTCCTTACATTTACTTTGGCAAAAATTTATCTCAGTCTTCTAAAAATGTGAACAAACCTGTCTTATGATTCAAAAGGAAATGTAGTATTTATCTTCCAAGACCTGATTCATACATAAAAATCAAAACAAAAATCCTTGGGGGAAAAAAAGTCTGGAACAAGCAGAAATTAATACCTTACTTAGCAGGCATGCGGAAATTTGAAACAGCCATTAGGAATTATCATCTAACATTTATTGATCTCATACTTTCTGAAAAGTACTCAACAGCATCTATTTGAAAAGTGATACCAGTTGTACTCCAAGGTCCAAGACTTATGGAAATTAAACAAAAAAAAAGAAGAATTAAGTTGACATTTAGAGGAAGAGAATTTCAATTTATGTTCCAATGGGATTGAGCCAACATGTGAACAGGTTTACAATTTTCATCCTTTAGTTAGAAATTAAGGTTAGAATCATGAGGGTCTCTGCTTTTCTAGCACAGTTCTTATCTTCATAAAGGGTCTTGTGAACTAGCCAAGACATGCTGGTCTTGCATTCTTGTAGTGACGGTAATGTACAATAGAAAATAAGACTCCATTGCTCATTTATCATTTATAATGACAGATTGAGAGCAGCTGCGAGCACAAAGTTGACAGTTCTGCCCACGATGATGTACAGCACAAACCAGAATGATCTTAAGGTGCATTAACTTTATAATAATATACAGTGACCATTACCAATTTGATATGCAAGATGCTCCTGATAATATATGGGGGAAAGGAATAGCTAAAAACAAGATTATTTTGTGTTTTGATTCTAGGACCACTAAAATTATCGTCATAACACAGGAGAGTATGAATTGTGTATTTCTTTCAAAATATGATTTTAATGTCTTATAAAAATATGCAAATACATCTTCCTTAACCAACATGCTGTGAGCTAATGACAGCCCAAGATCAAATGAAGGATATGAGAAAATAGCAAAGAGGGTTTTTAAAGCATTTGACATTTTTCTTACTCATTAACTGTGTCTTAAAGAAACAACATACAAGACATAAGGAATCATAGTCAGTTAAAGTGCTTACCAATTCATAAATGACAGGTAAAGCAGGAAATTTTCCTTCTTTATAGAGGAATGACTGCATATTATTTCTTCTGGCTATTATGTCTTCTTCTTACTTTTATATCTTAAAAATAACAGAATAAAGATTCTTAGCTTGTACTCAGGATGAAGGTGACCTAAGGAAAAATATTCTGTATTACTATAGGCAACAAACTATGTTGGGGAATTTACTCACATTGTCAAATATTGTCATCACAAAATTATTGAGAAGATTTTTGTCAACATTGCTTTGTTTTGTTTTGGCAGAAGTGGGTTATGAACTCAAGTCCTTGCACTTGCTAAGCAAGTGTTCAATCACTTGAGCTACACTGCCAGACAGCCTCTGTTTTTTTTTTTCCTTTGTTTTTGTTTGTAATGGTATCAAATCCAGGGCCTGTGACATGCTAAGCAATCACCATATCATTGAGATGTACCCCAGGCCAAGCAATTTTATCATATCCATACAGAAAGAATCCTGATATTTCAGTATACACTGATGTCAAAATGAAGCAAGATCACAGTAATATCAACAAGAGAGTAAATCACTCACTGATGAACATATATATGAACATATGAACATATATATGTATATATGACTATGTATATAGTCATACATACATGTATGTATAGATGAGTTTATGTATATGAGTATATTTTTGTGAGTATATATACATATATAAACATATATGAGTATATAAATACACACACATAAACACATGTCTATATATATTTCTGGTCCTGGGGCTTGAACTTAGGGCCTGGGTGCTATCCCTGAGCCTCTCTGTTCTCAATGCTAGCATTCTACCACTTGAACCACAGTGTCACTTCTAGCATTTTTCTGAATGGTTTATTGGAGAGAAGTTTCACAGACTTTTCTACCCCAGCTGTCTTTGAATGGAGATCTTCAGATCTTAGCCTCCTGAGTAGCTAAGATTACCAGTGTGAGCCACCAGTGCCTGGCTCGGTGAGTATAGCTTTAAGTCAAGATGTGAATATGGACCGGTATAATCCTCAAAATTTATAACATTGATTTTTATATAAATGTTGGAGATATTTACATTTTCTGTCAGATCATTTGGATTAAAATCATCCTATATTAATTTGTGATAAATAATTTTCTATATACTATTTTTTAGTCTCTTCAAATCTCTAACTTTAGTTTCTCCAATCACTTGATCTTCTCTTCATCTCATGCTTTTCTGTAGATAAGTACATGGTAAATACCAATTTTGTTCTCCAAGTTCATAATATTCTTGTAAACTTGAAAAATGTGTAGATAACCTGCTTGCTGCAAATTATGTCCTGTTTTGAAATCTTTCCTCCTCTTACCTCCATGAAGTAGAAGCTATGTGGAAAACTGATGTAAGCTAAATGGTCAAGTCACTACCAAAGTTTCAATCAACCATGAAATCAGACAAGGATGTAGCAACAGAGTAAGTCTGAAATTTACTTTAAATAACTATGGTAAAAATTCTTTATCTACGTGTGTGAAAATGAAACAATGAAGCTTATTGAGATTTTCTTGTGAAGCAGATAGAAGGGATGAAGGAAAAAGATGGAGAGGAAAATTCTAAACAAGATACACACTATATAAATATGGGCATGTCAAAATGAAAGCCCATGTATAATGAGACAATAAATAACATACAATGCAATAAATAATGTACTATGGCCTAATAAATGTTCAAAAATGTAAAAAATTATGCTGTATTTTACTTTGAAAATAATATAAGGTACAAGTGAAAGGATCACATGACTATACATGACTAATTAAGTGAATTTAAAACAATAGCTAAAATTTCCATTTAATTATCATCATTTATATTTCAGCATGTGAGTAACTAAAACAATTAAATTATTAAACCAAGGGACCTTGGGATAAATGAATGAGGAATTAAATATCGAGATTACTAGCTAGCAACTGTGACATTTCAGGTTCTCTGAGGCCACAATTCTTCATGAGGATATACTTTGAAGATTGTTACGCTCTTGGAAATGTGTAAATACTTAGTACACAATGAACACATTCTGTATTCCTGAAGTAAATGTAAGTCTTAGGAGTACTAGAGTGGAATATATTGGAGACCTAAAAAAATCAGAAAAAATGAAATCCTGGTTTACAGTTTTATCAACGATGAGTCAATAAAGAGAAATTTGGCAACACGAATGTTCAACTTTCACGTTGTGTTCTGTTTCAGTTTACATTTGTACTGTGGTGTTTTCATTTCTCTGACAAATTTACTATTGTTTCTTATTGTTGTTTGTTTGTTTCTTAATTAGACTTTTTTCTTTATTGTCAAAGTGTGGTACAGAAGGGTTACAGATTCATATGTAGGTAGTGAGTACATATATTGCTCAAATTGATACCACCTCCCTCATTTTCCCTCCAATTCCTCCATCCCCTCTACCATCTCCCCCAGAGATACCCATATAAACAGTATCCAGGGTATTGGGATGAGATATAATGGTAGTGGGGTACAACCACATGAAGGGAATACAAGAGAAACAAAACTGAACGAAACAATTGAACAAACAAACAAGAAAAAATAATAAAAAATACAAAAGGTATGGTTTCACATGGGATGTTGATAATAGGAACAACAGTGGTATAACTCTTGTCTCTGTAACGTGGAGTTTCTTTCAATTGGCATCACCTTATGTGATCATATGGGTGCAAATAATGGGGTATTTTGATCTTCTACCATGACTGGCCTAATCCTATACTAGTTATTCCCCATGAGGGACACCATAGGGTTTATGCGTCTTTGGGGTCTGGGTCACTTCTTCACTTAATATGATTTTTTTTCCAAGTCCTTCCATTTCCTTATGAATGGGGCAGTGTCATTCCTTCTGATGGAGGCATAGAATTCTTTGTGTATATGTACCACAGTTTCCTGATCCAGTCGTCTACTGAGGGGCATCTAGGTTGGTTCCATATTTTAGCAATGAAAAATTGCGCTGCGATGAACATAGTTGTGCTGGTGCCTTTAGTGTGGTCTTGCTTGTAGTCTTTTCAGTAGATGCACACAAGTGGGGCTGCTGGGTTGTAGGGAAGCTCTATGTTTAGCCTTCTGAGGAATCTCCATACCACTTTCTAGAGTGGTTGAACAAGTTTACATTCCCACCAAAAATAAAACATGTAGTAGGGTTCCCTTTTGGCCACATCCCCTCCAGCATTTGTTATTATTGGATTTCCTGATAGTGGACATTCTTACTGGGGTGAATTGGAATCTCCATATTGTTTTGATTTGCATTTCTTTTGTGGCCAGTGATGTAGAGCACTTTTTCACATGTCTCTTAGCTATTCTCATTTCCTATTCAGAGAAGTCTCTTTTTAGGTCTTTAGCCCATTTGTGGAGAGGGCTGTTAGCTCTTTGCTTGTTTTGGAGGAATTTAATATTTTGAGTTCTGTGTATATTTCAGAAATCAGGCCTTTGCCTGTTGTATGGCTAGTAAAGATCTTTTCCCAATCTGTGGGCTTTCTGTTTATCCTGGAAGCTATGTCTTTTGCCCTGCAGATGCTCTGCAGTTTGATACAGTCCCACTTGTCCAGCCTTTCTTTAATTTGTTGTGTTTCTCAGCCTTTATTGAGGAAGTTTTGTCCTGTTTCAAGGAGTCCTAGAGTTTCTCCTCTTCCTTCTTATGGTGTTTTCAGGATATCTGACTTTATTTCTAGGTCTTTGATCCATTTGGAATTGATTTTGATTCAGGGTAATAAATAGGGATCTAGTTTTTGTTTGTTACCCAGTTTTGTACCCAGTTTTTACCCAGTGTTGACCCAGTTTTGACAGCACCATTTGTGGAAGAGGCTGTTCTTGTTCCAACCTATATTTTTAGTTCATTTGTCAAAGATTAGGTAGCTATAGGTCTGTGGGGTCATTTCTGGGTTTTCCACTCTGTTCCATTGGTCCTGGGGTCTGTTCTTGTAGAAGTACCAAGCTGTTATTATTATTATAGCTTTGTAATACAACTTAAAGTTTGGTATTGATATTCCTCCTGCACTGTTCTTTCTATTTAGGATTGTTTTTGCTACTCAGCGTTTTTTATTGTTCCATATGAATTTCTGAATTGATTCCTCCAATTCATTGAAGAATAGTGTTGGGATATTGATGTGTATTGAAATGAATTTGTAGATAGCTCTTGATAATACTGCCATTTTCAAGATGTTAATCCTCCCAATCAAGGAGCATGGGAGGTTTTTCCATTTCTTGAGTTCTGTCTTAATTTTCTTTTTCAGGTTTTTTTTTTAAAATTTTTATTATCAAACTGATGTACAGAGAGGTTACAGTTTCATATGTTAGGCATTGAATACATTACTTGTACTATTTGTTACCTTGTCCCTCATACCCCCCTCCTCCCCCTTTGCCTTTCCCCCCATGAGGTGTTCAGTTCACTTAGACCAAACTGTTTTGCAAGTATTGCTTTTGTAATTGTTTTTTTTAATCTTTTTTTACCCTGTGTCTCTCAATTTTGGTATTCCCTTTCAATTTCCTAGTTCTAATACCATTATACATGGTTTCCGATATACTCAGATAAGATTACAGAGATAGTGTAGGTACAACCACAGGAAGGTGATACAAGAACATCAATAATAGAAGCTACAGATACACATGGGACACTAAAAGTAGTTACAACTGTGATTTAACAATCGTTTTCATAACATGGGGTTCATTTCACTTAGCATCATCTTATGTGGGTATAAGGGTATAGCTATTGGGCTTTTGTGATCCACTGCTGTGACTTGCCTAAAGTCCTCATCAAAGAGTTGTTTCAAGTCCTTGGTTAAGGTTACTCATAGGTATTTTGTTTTTGAGGCTATTGCAAAAAGGGTTGCTTTTCTGATTTCAGCCTTGCTCTTCTAGTTGTTGATGTATATAAAAGCCATTGGTTTTTGAGGATTTATTTTATATCCTGCTACTTTGCTGAAGTTTTGGATCAGCTTTAGTAGCTTGGGAATAGAGACTACGGGGTCCTTTATGTATACAATCATGTGGTCTGCAAAGAGAGAAAGTTTAACTTCATCTTTTCCTATTTGGAGCCCCTTTATGTTTTCTTCTTGCCTAATTGCTCTGGAGGATTTCTAGTACTATATTGAATAGGAGAGGAGAGAGCGGTTATCCTTGTCTTTCTCCTGATTTTAATGGAAATGACTTTAGCTTTTTACCATTTAGTATCATAGTTGCTGTTGGTTTGTCATAGACAGCCTTTATTATATTCAGGAATGTTCCCTGGAATCCCAGTTTTCCCAGGGCATTTATCATAAATTGGTGCTGGATTTTGTCAAATGCCTTTTCGGCATCTAGGGATATAACCATGTGATTCTTTGCCTTGCTTCTGTTGATGTGGTGGATTACATTTATCGACTTGCATTTATTGAACCAACTTTGCATCCCTGGAATGAATCCAGTTTGATCACAGTGTATGATTTTTTGATGACTTGTTGAAATCAATTGGCCAAAATTTTGTTGAGAAGCTTTGCATCGATGTTCATCAAGGAGATGGGTCTATAGTTCTCTTTCCTTGATGGGCCCCTGTCTGGTTTGGGGATCACCCTTATACTAGCATTGGAGAATATGTTTGGTGATGAGCTTTTACTCCCTATTTCATTGAAGAGTTTGAGGAGTGTTGATGTGAGATCTGTTTTGAAAGCCTTGTAGAATTCCCCTGTGAATCCATCTTGACCTGGGTTTTTCTTGGAAGGGGGATCTCTTATTGCAGTTTCAATTTCCTTGCTGGATATGGATCAGTGCAGTAGATTTAAATCTTCTTGGTTGAGTTTGGGCATATCAATTTTTGTTAGGAATTTTTCCATTTCTTCCATGTTCTTGAATTTGATGGCATACACATCCGCAAAATAGTCCCTTATTATATTCTGGATCTTTGTTGTTTCTGTGATGATGTTACTTATTTTGTCTCTGATCTTGTTTATTTGGGTGTGCAGTCTTCAATTTTTGGTCAGGTTTGCTATGGGTCTATCTTATTAATTTTTTCAAAGCACCAACTCTTAATTTTGTTGATTTTCTCTATGTTTTTTTTTTCTTTTGGGGGATTCTAAGTCATTGAATTCTGATTTGGTTTTTAATTATTTGCTTCCACCTATTGGCATGGGATTTGGCTTGTTCTCGTTCAAAGAGTATAAGGTTCTTCGCTAACTTGTTGAATTGAGATTTCTCCAATTTGTTAATATAGGCACTCAGGGCTATAAATTTTCCTCCAAGTACTGCCTTTGCTGTGTCCCAGAGGAGCTGGTAATTTGTGTGCTCATCTTGATTTAATTCCATAAACATTTGAAATTGTTCTGATTTCTTCAATGACCCATTGGTGGTTCAGCAATGTATTGTTGCATCTCCAGGAGTTGTAAGGTTTTCTTTGGTGGCCTTTTGTGTTGATCTCTAGTTTTATCCTGTTGTGGTATGAGAGAAGGCAAGGAATGATTTCACTATTTCTGAATTTTGTGCAGGTTTGCTTTGTGCCCTAACATGTGATCTATTTTGGAGAATGTTCCATGTGCTGCTGAGAAGAATGTATATTTTCGTGTTGCTGGATGGAATATTCTGTAGATGTCAGTTAAGTCTAGATGGTTTATGTAGTTGTTTAGTTCTGAGGTTTCTTTGTTCAGTTTTTGGCATCTTGATCTGTCCAAAGGTGAGAGTGGTGTGTTAAAGTCTCTGACAATCAATGTGTTTGGGTCTATGGAAATTTTTAGAGTTAGTAGCGATTGTTTGATGAAGTTGGGAACTCCTGTATTTGGTGTGTAGCTGTTTAAGATGGTTACGTCCTCCTGTAGGAGAGATTCCTTTATTAGTATGTAGTTGCCTTCAATGTCACTTTTTACTGTTTTTTAGTTTGAAGTCAATTTTATCTGATACAAAGATTGTGACACTGGCCTGTTTGTGGCGGCCATTTGCCTGATAGAGTTTATTGCAGCCTTTCACTTTTAGAATATATTTGCTTTTGCTGGCAAGGTGAGTCCCTTGGAGGCAGCAGAAAGATGGAACTTGTTTTTTGATCCAATTTGTCAATTCATGTAATTTAATTGGAGAGTTAAGTCCATTAATATTGAGATATAGGATTGAGAAGTGATTGCTTGTTACTTTCATCATATCTATCTTTGTAGGGGCTGTGTCTTCCCTTTTGCTCTACTAATCTGGGGTTGTGTTTATGGATGTTTTCCCCTGTCTGGATTGTGGTCTTTGTGGTTTTCAATGTGGAGGGCACCTTTGAGGATATTCTGCAGTGCTGGTTTGGTGGAGATATATTGGTTCAATTTTTCCTTCCTATGGAAGAGTTTTATTTGACCTTCTGCTATGAATGAGAGTTTAGCTGGATACAGAATTCTTGGTTGATAGTTATTTTTCTTTTGGATGTGGCAAATGTTACTCCAAGCTCTCCTTGCTTTCATGGTCTCTGCTGAGAAATCTGGGGTGATTCTGATTGGTTTTCCTTTATATGTGATTGTTCTCTTTTCCCTAGTGGCTTTAAGAAATTGTTGTTGTTGTTTTTTTGCCTCTATTGGTCCTGTTTTGAATACAATGTGTTGATGGTAAGTCGTCTTCTGGTCTGGTCTGTTTGGGGTTCTTCTAAATGCTTCTTGTATCTGGATAGGCTTATCCTTCTGGATGTTTGGGAAGTTCTCAGCTAATAATCTGTCAAATAAGTTGCCTATTCTGTTAACTTCTTTCTCTAGGTTTTCTTCAATACTTATTAACCTTATATTGGGCTTTCTGATTCTATCTTGAAGCTCTTGAAGTGATCTGTCTGGCTTCTTTTATTGTGTTGTTTTTTGTTCTTTTTCCATAGTCTAGGCTGTCCTCAATTCCTGAGATTCAATCTTCCACTTCATCCAGTCTGTTCCCTAAACATACAACTTGGTTTCTTGTCTCTGTACCTTCCGATTGATCTTTCTGGATGGCTTCCACATCTCTGCTGTAATTCTCTCTTTTGTCCTGCATGGACTTCCTTACTACATTAATTTGGTTCTGGGTGCTGTCTCTAATCTCTTTTAGCTGGGTAGCTATCTTTTCATGGGACTCTTTTTCCTTCTGTTGGAGTTCGTATATTATTGTGTTTGTGGAAGCCATGAAGTCCTCTATTATTTTACAGTTGGATTCATCGTGTTAACGAATTATTCTTTGATTCGCCACCTCATGCTCTAGAATGCTTGTCTGGAGGGACTCAAATTTTTATTTAACATTTTTATCAGCCTAGTTTGTAGAGCATTTTGAGGGCTCTCCTCTAGGATATCAATTGAATGCTCTGTTTTCTGTTTGTTTTGAGTGGGTTATGAGATTCCCTGTCTTGTCATACTTTGGTGTTTCTTCTACCCATTTGGATTTCGAATGCTAGTCTGGTCGCCCCCTTTGGCGCTGTTTACGACCTGAACCAAGCCTACCAAGTCCTGTTGTGCATTCTTATCGGTACACAATGCTAGACAGGTAAGTTCCCTGTCTTTTTATGTGTGTAACAGCAGATTTACTGTCCCCACAAATTTCCCTTTGGAAGTAAGAACCAATCCTGATCCCTGTATTCAGTGGCTGGATTGCATATTGTTAAAATCTTCTTCTTACTTCTTTTTGGGTTGATAAAACTGCTCTAAGAACCCCTTTGACTCACTCAGATTGTCCCAAGAGGCCTATTATCTTGCCTACCATTGACCTGGGCTCAATGGAATCTGGAGGTCTTCGGCAGTGGTGATTGTGCTCTTCTCTGAGGATTGTGGGTAGAAGTTGGGTGCCCTCAGTAGTTGGGGGACTGTGGTCAGCCTTGGGAACCAGTCTGTTGTTCCCTAGGTGTTAGTAGCAGCAGCAGCGTTCTACCTCAGAGGAAGTGGGGCCAGTGGGACCTCTGGGCTGCCTAGCGCAGGTGGCGGGCAGGCAGCGGGTTCTGGTTAGGAATGTTGAGGTGCCTGCCAGCAGGCCCTAACCCCAAAACACAAACTGGCTGCGTTGGGCCCCAAACGGGAGCCCCAAAATGACTGTGGCGGACCCTGGGCAGGAGCCCCAAACTGACTGCAGGGCGCCCTGGGCGGAAACCCTGAACTGTATGCCTTGGGCCCTGAACTGCCTATGGTGTGCCCCCAGGTGGAAGCCCCAAGCTGGCTGTGGCGGGCCCCTGGTGGGAGGTCCGAGCTGGCTGTGTGGCGGGGCCCCTAGAGGGATCCTGGGGCTGCTGAAGGTGGGCAGGGGGCTCTGGCTTGAAAGGTGGAGCTGCTTGTGGCAGAAGTCCCAACCTCCTGGCTGGGTCTGTCTTCTCCTGGGTGGAGCTGGCTATGTCGTTCGCTGGGGTTTGTGGGTAGAGGTTAGGTGTCCCCAGTCACTGGTGGACAATGTTTGGCCTAGGAAACCAGTCTGTTGTTGCCTTGGCAGCAGTGATGGCGCCCTGGAGATGTGCCTCTTGTTGTGTTTCCTGGTGATGAGGGGCCACTAGCCCATCAGGAGGTTCCTCCTGTTTGGGTGGGGCATGCTTCCTCTGGGAAGAGCTGGGACTCACTACTACTGCACCTTTGCCTTTTTCAAAGATGGCCCCTTTGACCTTACTTTCCCCTGGCATGCTTTATTTCCTGTCTGCTCTGGTCCTCTATGCCAGAGACAAAGATGGAGGTTCACTATAGTGGATGGGGGGAGGGCAACTTTCAGAATGGCATTCTCTGGGTGCAGACTGGAGCAAGACTGTCTTTTGTGGAGTACTCATGCTTCCTCTGGTTCTCAGGGGCTTTCCCTCTCTGCTTGTGCACTGCATCTGTCTGTTGCCATCTGGCGGGTTTCTCTCCTGGTTGCTGTTGGGGGCTAGAGGAGGTGGGTGTGGATTTGGTTCTGCCAGGGAAGTGGCAGTTTGGTGGTACCACTGCCACCTGCATCTGAAATCTGGATTCTTGATTCTGCTGTCTCATTTTTTCCTACCTGGCTTGAATCTCCATATTGTTGTATCTTGTTGGTGCTAACTTTCTAGGGTTAGAGGTTTCCCTATGGAAGAAAAGTTGAGTTCTTGGAGAGAGCACTTAGATAAGGCTCTACTGCTCCTCCGCCATCGTCTTCCTTCTTCTGTTGCTTATTTTTCTGTGAGTGTTACCCTTACACTTACTTGTTTCTACAAATGCCAAATACTGCCCCTTGGGACATGATATTGTTGATTAGGTACAAATAACCTTCATGTGACCTTAATGACCTTTTTAAAACAGCTGCCTGTATCCTTCTGCCTTGTTTCTGAGACATTGGCTCATTAGTTGTAAAGGAAAAAGAAAGATGAATACTGATGCCAGTTTGGCTCTTGGCAGATTTGTTAGTCCTATGGGAAACCTAAAACACAAGAACTACCTGATGTTCACAACAAAAATATTTACAAATTCCAAGGTATTTTTACAGTCTTATTAACTTGTTTTAAAAATAGCTATTAAGCTTGTGGTTTTATTTTTAGGATTTCAGTTATTTGAGAAAAAGTAGTCCTAAGTACCTCATCAAATAATTTAAGGAAAAATTCAATTTTAATGCTACAAATTACATTGGACAATCGTATATGAGAGTGAAGTGGACGGATCCCTAATCAGAAAGAAAATTCAAGAAATGGCTCTCAGATGAAGTTATAATTAAGTTAGGAAAGGAAGGAAGATAAGCCAACCTGTGGATAGGGAGAAAAGCCAAACTGAGTAAAACAGGAAAGGCAAAATCTCTGTCATGGGAAAGATCCTCACTCTGGGGGAACATAGGAAACTAGTACACTGGGAATATGGCAAAGAAAGGGGTGGACACTAGAGGAAACCAGAAAGGTAAGCAAGGATAGTAAAGAGAATATAAAGATCCCCAGAAAGACATTAGAGAATGTTAAAGTAGAGAGAATGATATAATCTAATTCAATTTTAAAAATAACATTAGCTGTCCTGTTGGGATATGATGGCTAGTGGCTATCAGCAGAGAGGAAAACAAAATTTGTTCTGCTTTGCACTTCCCTAGGGGTTTACACATTTTTATATAAAGCTATATTCACTTGAGCCCATAGAACCCACAGCAAATTCAAAACTAAGTGGATCATGGAAGAGCTTCTAAACGTTTCTTCTAAATGCTCCTCCAGCTGTGGTGAAAGTAATGAAGAATTTAAGTTGTTCTCCTACATACCTAACATGCAGTAAAAGAAGTTTACTTTCCAGTGCAGTACTAAAGGCAAAGCGATTTAAATCCTGTGCATCCTGTGCCACAATCATACATGGGGGTGTAGATCTCGAAAACAGATATTCTAGTCCAAGGAAATTACCTGAAGGAACTTAGAGAAGTCTACATCAGCAAAAGATTCAAAGAGCAACAGGAGGCACACGTGGCTTTATAGAAGATACTCACATCTCCCTTGGAATTCAATGTCATTTTACCTTAAATTCTTGATGAGACATTAAATCCCGGATATTTCTAGAGCCAAACATCCTATTATAACTCAAATTTTAGCATGACCATATCTCCACAGTGATTTTGCTAGATTTTTTTATTATAATAATAGTTTTTCCTCTTACTTTTAAATTGACAACATACGTTGTGTCTAATATATAGAGGAGGCAAATTCTATTCAAGAAACAAATCCTTGTTAATTGTGTCCACACAGAATCATTTACTATCAAGTATTTAATTGACTAGAAGCTCCTTTCTCTGTGTTTGTTGATCCTTCTTGAATCCAAGAAGGGGGACGATCTGGTGAAACTGTCACTATTTAGATCCTATCACTGAAAATGGTTTGATTCTATTTGTTTGCTGCTTTGACATGATGAAGAAGTCATCCATCATATCCTCACGTCTGTTCTGTGGAATGATACTGTACCCAATGGAATGGTTCCTTAACACTTAAACTCTAGATTAACTCCTGACACCATGGTGAGGGTTTTCCCTAGACTTCTCTGACTTGCTGCTTATCTTAAATGGAGTATAATGGAATCTAAAGAACTCTTTTATGTTGCTTGCTTTTCTCCTGACTAAATAGAGCAAGAAAAGTCTCCTGTCTATTCACAAGGTGAATAGAAGAAATCTACTACTCTAGAGCTCTCATGACTTCTTTGTATGTTGATAAATGGCTATTCAACTTCACAAAGAAAATTTATAATACAATCATGTCTCAAATTACCACTGATATTGCCATCCCTTCTATGCTTTCATAGACATAAAATCCTCCTATGTCACCTTCCCTATGAGAAGTCAAAAGAGCATGAGGGAACAGGGCAGCTCACTGGAGCCATTTGAAGAATGACTGTTAAAGTAACATCTGGTCCTTGTTTTCATGCTAAATATATTTTTAAATTCATTGCAGGAGACACCACTGGCAGCAGTCAGTGTAATTTATCTAAATCTTTAATACTCTGTGTTTTATTCAGGAACAGAAATATATTTGCTTTCTAAAGAGCATCGAGAGTAAATGTTAAGGGATTCTTTTTAATATTGCAGGATTATGAGCAGGTATTGAAGCAATCGATTGAGAATGAGTAACTCTCCATCACAGCCATCATTAAATGAAATTGCCTTCTGCCACATAAAAAGAACTCATGTATGTGCAAGGGAGGTGTATATATGGATAGATTAATATTAGTGTGTTGCATAAAACATTAAAGACATTGGCAGATACAAAAAGAACTGTTGGAAACATGAAATTTAACAAAATAAAAGTACAGTATATAAAGTTTGATTGGGAGCAAAGATTCATTGCACACTGGGATTTTTCAAAAGGAGGGCACTCATATTTGATTCATCTTGATGCTTTTTATAAGGGAGAGTTCAAGGACATGTTCTAAGTTCACTAGAATTGTAGGTGTTTTGTCAAGGCCTCTATGTCCAACTATTTTTCTCATATTTCCTCAACACACGAGTCTTAGAGAAAGTTTCTTAACCAAAGCCCTTCCCCTTATGATCAACTGAATATTGATTATTAATCTTAAATTCTTGGGGAAGAATGACTTATTCATTGTTTATATATTAAAGCAAGAAATGTATGCTAAGCTTTTACTTCAGTCTAGGTATAGAAGCACTTGAAGTATTAGGACATTTTCTTGATGTTAAACTGAATAAAGAGAGAGATCCAGTGATTACCCACAAAATATGGCTGCAAAGTATGATATTTCTAGAAAGGACACAGAGTGGCATAGAATGCTTATGTTGGTGCTACAAGGATCAGCTATCTGTATGCTGGTTTTAATTTCCTAGCTAATTTTCTTGGTTAATTTGTCTCTCATTAGTATTTACTCTTTTAAACTTCTTACCCTTTAAAACTCAGTGTTTTACACCTAGCATAGAATCAGTATATTGAAAACTGTTAAGAAGAAAAAAGCAAACATTTTCCAAGAAAATTCATTAGTGTTTATTGTCTATGTACATACTTTATTGTTTTCACAAGCACTTTATCATATTCTATGATTCTTATACTGCTTTCTAATGTAACATCCTAAACATATTCTCCAGTATTATATTTTCAAATATTTGATTGAATTACCATATGTAAATTTAATTTTACAAATACTATACCTAATTCCATTGCTTATAATATGATGAATAGTGATGGCAGGAACAGTTTTGAATACCTAATGACCACTTGAAAGTCTCCTTGTGAGAAATTATGTTCAAATGCATTATCCATAATTTTTAATCAAATTATTTGTTCTTTGGGCTATTGGGTTATAGGAGTTGCTTATGTACTTTGGATATGAATGTCTACTATGTATTAAATATATAGATATTTATATCATTGCATAGTTCAGTTTTTTCATGTTGTTTGTTTCCTTAGGTATGCAGAAGTTATATTAGTTTGACTTAGTCCCACCTGGCTACTGTGCTTTTGTTGCCTTTGCTCTTGGTGTCATACATAAGAAGCCATTGTCTGCATTGTCATTAATGAATTTTTCCTTGGTGTGACTTTATTCTAAGAGTTTTACATTTTTTTTAAGTCTTTGATTCATTTTGAGTTGACTTGTGTGTATGATAGGTGATAGGGTCTACCTTCATCTTTTTTTTCAAATAGATATCCAGCCTCCCTAGAACCAATTGTTGAAGACTTACAGATTTCCTTGTGTGTGTTCTTGGAACCTTGGTTGAAAATCAGTTGAATAATTTAACTCCTATATTCAACGAAATCGTTTATTAATCAAGCAGATGACATGATTGTATCAGTGGACGCAGCATGTGTCTCATTAGCTGGGAAGAATGTCCTAATGCTCTTCTGAAGTTTCTTCTTCCTGTACTCCTCCAGCTCTCAAATTTTCTCATCCCAAATGGTCTACCTTCCAAACCTCAACAGAGTCATGAATCAGCCTTGGCTTTGTTGATTCTTTTATCCATTTGGCCCAGGGGATAGGCTCAGAGAAAAGATTTTTTCCCCCTTCAATTATTGTCCATGATGAGGAAGGAAGGGGCAGAAAATATTTGAGACTGGCCATATAGATCCATCTTCCAGTTCCATACCTTTCAGAATAAAGATACTGTGAACATTGGTGCTCATCAAGAAAGACAAGGACATGGCTAATTAAAGGCTTTGGGACATGGTTACATGGCTTTTAATTATGAATTATTTATTTTTAATCAACATTTTTACAAAGGAAATAAAATGTGAGAAAAGTTAAAAAGCACTGAGTGAATACAATTAATATAAAACAGACATTCCTGATAGAACATTTTATAAAACATAGTTCTATTTGACAATTAAAAAACAATTTTTATTTAAATAAACATTCTTCAAAACTAGACATTACCAACATTACCTGAACATAAAATGCAAAATTTGGAGAGTTACTGGTAGTTTGTTTTATAATCCTTACACAGGAACTGAAACCAAGAGGATTGCTTTTTGAAGCCAGCTCAATGAGTAAAGCACCAGTCAAGAAAGCAAACCAAATGAATACAAAGCTCTGAGTTCAAACCCCAGTAAGCAGCAAAAAAGAAAACTAAAATAAAACTCAAAAAATAAGGGATTTTTTAAAATTAAAGAATGGTTTCATAAATATGTGCTCTGTTTATGTACTTTGTCATTCAATCTTCTCAAAGATGAAGTTACACAGAGAAGTTTGCAAACCACAGAATGGCTCCAAACTTCTTTACTTTCTTCCATATAGCAGGTAAGTAAGAATTAAAGTGAGAGAAAGTTAAGTTACATGTAGACATTTTTAGACACAAATGTATAAGTCAAACAAAAGTTGAGAAATGAGAATGAAGTTTTAGACAAGAGTTCCAGAGACCAACTGTCCAATATTTTGCCTCTAATATAAAATATGATACTGCACAATGAAAGGAATTGTTGTGAATAGACTTCATGTTGTGTTCTTATGACAATTAATGAAAGAACATTAAGTAATGTACTTTAAAATCATTATTTTCAAGTCATTTTTCTATGATAAATAAATACTGAAAGCAAACACTATAAAAGGTTGTAACTTGTCAGATTTAAGTAGTTTAATAAAGACATTAATTATAAGAAAAAAAATCGATGCCATGAGTCAGGAAGACATGAAGAGATGACAGCCTTTTGTAGTATTTATTCCTCAAAAACATTTTAATTAGAAGTTGAAAGACACAGCTGTTGTTGTACGAAGGATATCTATGGTAAAATGTAATTCAACTATATTAATGACTACAGTATTTGATTAGCATTTGGTTTATAAATGGGATCTTAAATACACACACATATAATAGTATTAAACAGTAGAATGTAAAGTTTTCATGATTGTTTCACAGGTTATGCATGTTTAACTATCAAGTTACAAGTATCATTATTCTACTTTAAAAACTAGTTTTATTATCTTTAAGTAGTTGTAGAAAGAAGTTGCCATAAGCCAAAGCAGTTTATGAATACAGTGAATCTTGATCAATATCAGCCTTTTTAACATTCTCACCCATCCATCTCAACCCACTCTAATGACCTTACTTAATTTTAGCTTGTGTATTGACTTTTTTTGCCATTTAACAAAGCAGTTGTTGTGTATAATGCATCTTGACCTGTGTCATTATCTCAACATTTCACCCCCCTCTAACCTATCTATCCCTTATGTTTTATTTCTCAGTTCCATGTTATATACAATGAATTATTGCTTGAATTCTCCCCACTTTGCCTTTCATTTTTCTACTCCTCTTCCCTTGGTGCCCCCCTTTCCTCTTGCATGTACCTGTTTCCTAATACTTATTATGCTTTTAATTTGAAAACTCTAACTTAATTGTTTAAATTTTGAGCACTGAAAAACAAAAGGGTATAATATCCAAATAAAAATAAAGATATTTTAAGAGCATTTGTATAACTCCAATTGGTAAAATGTATTGTCAAAGGGTTGACATTAATAACAAAATATACAAAAATATGAGAAAAGGTATGTACTACCAATACAAAAATCTAATTTCTAATAATTGGATGTCTAAGAGAAATAATAATGAAATGGTATTTATACTATGTTTTCAAAATGTTATTTGTACTGTTAACATACCAAATCTAGATTTTAAACACAATTTTATTCAACATATTGTGATATCACCCAAGTATTTTATTTTATTAAGAAAGAAATGAAAACAATGGTACATTTACTATAAAGTACAATAAAAAGTACACTTCTAAAGGATGTAAAAACATAAAGGCAATGCTCATTTTGTCAAATGTTTATTAATGCATATTATACATATGTAAGTTATGAAAATGCACCACATAGAGAAGCCACGTGATCCCGGAGAATCTCACAGGGTCTGGAATGTTTGAATATCAGTAAAGAACAGATTGAGGATGAAAGATGAATACAGTATGTAAACTTAAGCATGATGGAAAATTCCAAAGCATAGAAAGGTTATAAGGATACAACCACAGAATATTAACTTTTTATTTGTCTGTGATGGGATATAGTAAAACTATATTTGTGTTTTTTAATCAGAAATTCATATAAAATGCTAAATCTGTGGTAGATTCAAGAGAGATCTCATAAAGGATAGTACCTTAGTAAGGCACAGTCGAAGTTCAACAAAATAAATAACAGGTAATGGTACTCAAGTGGGGTGGAATGGGGAGTCAAGGGGAACGGAGTCTAACTGAAAAGAAGACAGGGAAAATGTAGTCAAGAATCCCACATATATCCTTCAGAATTAAGAAAAGTGAGGGAAGGGATGGGTAGCAGAGGAATGTGTGAGACTGTTCAAAGGTGTGAAAATGATCAATTTATTGTATCCTTAGACTGCTTTGTTAAATGGCAACTCCTTTGTACAAATACTTAACGACAATAATTTTAAATAACATAATAAAAACAACAAAAACAAAAGAAACTTGCGTTTTCATATGTCTCTTGGCCATTCTCATTTCCTCATCAGAGAAGTCTCTTTTTAAGTCTTTAGCCCACTTGTTGAGGGGCTGTTGGTTCTTTGCAGTTTTGTTTTGGAGGAATTTAATTTTTTCAATTCTGCATATATTTTAGATATGAGGCCCTTGTCCATTCTATGGCCGGTAAAGATCTTTTCCCAATCTGTGGGTTTTCTGTTTATCTTGCAAGCTATGTCCTTTGCCATGTAGAAGCTCTGCAGTTTGATGCAGTTCCATTTGTCCATCCTTTCCTTGATTTGTAGCATTTCTGGGTCTTTGTTAAGGACGTTTTGTCCTGTGCCAAGGAGCCCAAGTGTTTCTCCTACTCCTTCCTTTAGTGTTTTCAGGGTATCTGTTTTAATTCCGAGGTCTTTGATCCATTTGGAATTGATTTTGGTGCAGGGTGATATATAAGGATCCAGCACTGGCCATAAAAGAAATTCAAATCAAAACAACATTGAGATTCCATCTCACCCCAGTAAGAATGTTCTTTATCAAGAAAACTAACAATAATAAATGTTGGAGGGGATGTGGCCAAAAGGGAACCCTACTTCATTGTTGGTGGGAATGCAAACTGGTTCAGCCACTCTGGCAAGCGGTATGGAGATTCCACAGAAGGCTAAACATAGACCTCCCCTGTGACCCAGCAACCCCACTTTTGGGCATGTACCAAAAAGACTACAAGCAAGACCACACTAAAGCCACCAGCACAACAATGTTCATAGCAGCACAATTTGTCATAGTTAAAATATGGAACCAACACAGATGCCTCACAGTAGACGAATGGATCAGGAAAATGTGGTACTTATACAAAACAGAATTTTATGCCTCTGTCAGAAAGAATGACATTGCCCCATTTGTAAGGAAATGGAAGGCCTTGGAAAAAAATTATAATAAGTGAAGTGAGCCAGACCCAAAGAAACATGGACTCTATGGTCTCCCTCATAGGGAATAATTAGCACAGGTTTAGGCTACTCACAGCAGATGATCACAAGAGCCTAATAGCTATGTCCTTATGAATGCATAAGATGATGCTAAGTGAAATGAACTCCATGTTATGAAAATAACTGTTATATCACTGTTGTAATCACTTTCAACATGCCATGTGAAACCGTAGCTTCTATTTTTAATGATCTTCTTGTATTCCTTTCCTGTGGTTGTACCCGCACTATCACTGTATCTCATCTGAGTACCCTGGATACTGTATATACTGTATATACTGGTATTAGAACTAGGGAAGTGAAAGGGTATATACTGTATATACTGGTATTAGAACTAGGGAAGTGAAAGGGAATATCAAAATCGAGAGACAAAGGATAAAAAGACAAACGACTATAAAAGCAATTCTTGCAAAACCATTTGGTGTAAACCAACTGAACAACTCATTGGTGAGGAGAGAGGAAGTGGGGGGGAATGAGGGAGGAGGTAACAAACAGTACAAGAAATGTACCCAAGGCCTAACTTATGAAACTGTAACCTCTCTGTACATCACTTTGACAATAAATAAGAAGAAAAAGAAACTTGCTAATGCAACCATATTATAAAGGGAAGTTCACTAAATTTTAATTTTCCGCTTGCCTTTTTCCTGTCAGGACATTTGTTACATTATTAGAATGATGCATAAGATTAAAAATCAAGCAAAATGTGTCTCCTGGAGTGAGGAGTAGATAATAGAGCTATAGGCAAATCACAAAGCCATTCTGTCAAAGTGTACTGTTGGCCATTACTAGCCAGAGTTTGAATCCACTGGAAAGTGGCTCAGAGATGTAAACTTCACATGGGACCTTGGTCTTCTCAAGATATTTCTGTGTGCACAAGACAAGAGGATTAAAGGATCAGGAGAAACGAAGAGAAGCAGTGTATGCATGTCATGTTCCAGTTGCATTTCCGAGCCTCTCAGGAAGGGGAAGCAAGGGCACCGCACATGAACACAGGGGCGGGGAAATCAGCGAGAGGGTTTGTCTAGCCTTGTTTGCAACCTTGGCTGGCTCAGTTCGGTCCTCATTAGATTGAGGATTTCTGCCCACATCCCATCTCCATCTACTCCCCCTTATCCCCCGACCCCTCACCTCCATCTGCTGCCAGGAAATACAATCCACTCCTTAGGAAGATGTCCTCAGTTAGCTTTTCTGCAATTCTTTATGCAAAAGGTCAGGAAGTTACAGGCATCTTGCTGGGCAAGGCCAGGGTCCAGGAGCTTGATGCCGATAGTACTGAGGTGGGGGAACCCGGACAAGCCCGGCCCTTCTGACAGATGTTGGAGGGATTACTTGCTGTCCTCTGGGAATGGATCAGACCTTGTGGGATTGGATTAATTCTGGTAAACATGTACTCAGCAAACTGTACTCTTTCCTCGTGTGGCACTGGGATTTGAATTCAGAACTTCTTACTAGCTAGGCAGGCACTTTATCACATGAGCCTTCCCTTCAGTTCTTCTTGATAAGGTTATGGAGGATCTTGCAATCCCTTGCTGTATGTACTTTCTCTGGCGAGACGGGGTCTTGATTTTTCTTCTACTTTGTTTTTTCTTTTTCAGGCTGGCCTGAAACTGAGATTCTACAGATTTCAACTTCACAAATAGCTAGGGTTACAGAAATACATTACTGATGCCCAGCCCAGCCCATTTGGCTCTTTCTGAACATAGCAGATCCCCCTTTCACATTTCTCCACCTAACATGCTAGAGCCACATAGTTTGGACCATGTAGGCACAGCCACCATGAGCTGGATAGCCTTCTAATTATTTCATCAGTTACCTAGCCCAAGTATTTTATTAATACAACTCAAACAGGACTGAAGCTGTAACAAAAAAGTGTAGAAGACAAAGCAACCAAGAGTATGAGTTGTGAACTTGAGAAAAATATTATTTGGACAGTCTAGCAAACATATAAAAGGGAAATTTTTTCCAGGGAACTAGAATTGGTGCCCTTTCCATCATCTCTCCCTATTTCTTCCTAATCCACTCCCCCCCTCAAATCAGGTACCTTGCTCTGTGTTTACACACGTACATTGAATGCATTGCTCACATCTGCCCACTCTTCCACTGTGTGTTCATCTTCCCCTCTCCCCCAGGCCCCAGCCTCACCCTGAGCACAGGGATTCCAGCTTTTTCATATTCATTTTGTTAAAATATAAGTTACTTGTTCAAAGAAGTGACACTATTGGAATTCTCCCCTGCATATACTATATTTTAGTTAAAATTTGTGTGTATATATACATCTGTAAATGTTTGTAGGTATGTTTCTAATTTACATCTAGTTTCCACATAGGAAGAAAGGAGAAAGCAAGTGTCCTTAGCTTGACTTATTCACTTACCCATTTTTTTCCGGGTCCATTTTTCTTTTCTTTTTTCAAATAGGGGTCAATGTTCATTAAGAAACCTTTAGAATGAACAACTCTTGAGCCCCATAACATAGGTGGTGTGTGAAACTTGTCTTTCTCCACTTAGCATTCTCTGCTTACCAGTCTCCTCCTTCAGTTCCTTCCCATCAGTCTTGTTAAAAAAATAAAAAAGCACCATGGTTCATGTTTTCTCTCATATGCAAAGCTAGGTTTAAAATACAATGAGACACACTAAGATCAAAAGAGGAGACTCTTAGGGCAGGAACAGAAAGGCTCAAGGCCCATGTGCCTCTGATTATACAAAATAATAATTATTGAAATGAACTCCATAAAATGAAAGTAATATGTATGTGTTTCTTTTCTGCTGTTTTGTTTTCCTTTCTCTTTGTTCTGTTTGTTCATTTATATATCTTTGAGTGTCTTAGAGGAGGCACAAAGAAGGATGGACAAAGGATGAACAAACATAACACTGATGTTCACTGGATACTATATTGGAAATGAACTATTCAACTTATGGGTGGGGATGAGAGGGAAAAACTGGGAGAAAGCAAGGGAAAGAGTGACGCTGTCCAAAAAGAAATGTACTCATTACCTGACCTATAACTGCAGCCACTCTGTACATCACCAATTATAATAATTTTAAAAAGCATCATTGAAAATGTAAGGTGGATAATACATTCATTTCAATTTCATTTTGCCCTCCAAACAATGTGCTTTGAATCTTGGGCCATGAACAGAGAGAAAAAAACTATTGAAGCAAAAGAAAAATTATAGAATGAGGATATAAGAATGGTTGAATTATGTTTCTATTAGAAAGTGATTTTACTTCACAATGCTTTCCCAAAACACCAAGCAATAGCTTAGGAAGTGGCAGAGTTTTTCTAAAAGGATGCTGGAAATCCTTGCCAAAAAAAAGTAGGATTTTATTAATTAAAATTTTAATTGTTCTTGAAAGTGATTGAAAAAGACAATCCTTAACCTGTCTAAAAGAATGCACCAGCCACATATTTCTCCTTTAGTAGAGCAGTACGAATGACTTATTCAATACCTATTGATTAAATGTTTGAATCCTTATGCAGATTCAAAGATAACTGTTCACCCAATCAATTCTTGCTTGGAGCATCCCCAGGAGCAGATGTTTCAGTTCTAGTTATATGAGTTTTCTTGCCATCTAAAAAGTCCTCTGCACTTTCTGCCACTTTCAAGGAGGCCTGGAGGTTATTGTAATTACCGTTGGTGTCTCAACTCATAGCCTAAACTTGTACCTCATGCTGAAGAGGCAAAAATTCTCTCACTGCTTTTTTTCACATCAGAATAAAGAAATCTAGTCTACTCAAAACTACTCTCTCCTTATCATGATTCATGGATACACTCATAAATGTTTTTATTTTTTAAGCTTAAAAATCTACTCTATGGAAGTACTTACCACTGGAGAAGGAAGTTGCTAGAATGGAAATTATATTTTAGACAAATTACAGATTTTGTATTCTACAGAGCATATTCACTACAAAATGATTGTTCTGGTTTCACAGACTTGAAAATGGCAGTCTAGATGAACAAACCACATTACCTTGTCAGTGGTCCTTAAGACAAACAAACAAACAAAAAACCTTATGAAAACATTAACATGCTCACTCATACTGCTGAATATTTTCCTGCAATGTCTGCCCTAGTTCTTAAAGTATTTTATTTTAATGTCATTTGTGTGGCTTGAACTCAGGTCCTGGGTGATGTCCCTGAGCTGTTTTTGCTGAGGGCTGGTACTCTACCACTTTGAGCTACAGCACCACTTCCATTTCTCTGGTAGATAGTTGGAGATGAGTCTCATAGCCTTTCCTGCCCAGGGCTGGTTTTGAACTGCAGTCCTCAGATTTCTACCTCCTGAGTAGCTAGGATTATAGGCATGAGCCACCAACATCCATCTCTGAATGTATTTAATGTTAAATAAATATAATAACTTAGTAATAAATTACCATGTGTTTATCATAACCACAGACTCAATAAATTTATGTATAAATTTTAAAACAATTCCTGATTCCTTATGCCCTATTTTAATAATGTGGCATATATCCATTTATACTTTTCTATTAGCTAAAAGAGTAGAGAACACTAGAATCTTATATCCATGTCATAATTTTAATAGTGGTATATGTACACATTATACGTGCCTGCTACATGGATAACTATAGCTCATACCTTCAATATGACTTCAGACACTATGGGCTATATGTTTTCCTGTGCTCATCAAAATTGATAGAACTCTCATTCAATTATGAATATCTTCAACATATATCTGGAGGGAAAACATAGAAGGCCATATTTACTGATATTTATCTAATGAAGAAGAATTGTGGCTTGATCAGATCTTCTAAGCATAGTGGAACTTGATAGTACAGGCCTGTAATCCTGGCTTGGGCTCAGGGTTGGGGATGAAATGTCCAAGTAAATAAAGAGGGAGGGAAGCAATTTTTCCATAGGGTCGTGATGTTGTATAAATTATGTTTGAGGTTTCTGTTGCCTACCTGGTGCCTAGGACTAATGAGGAGATGGAGAATTATGCCATTAACTCTCCTTTTGCCTTTAGCTTCAACATTTTCCGACTTTCTTTAACGTTCTCCAAGATTTTATTTAATAGCTGACAGAATATCAGAGTAAAATGAATAAATTTTATGTTTTTATTAAAAAGAGAAAATTTAATAAAATAAAGGTACATTTTAAAATCATTAGACTTTGTACCACTTCCAATCTATGATTATCATCAGAAGGAAGTAATGAATATTTTTGTGAACAAAAACATTCTTTGGATTACCATCACAGAGTCACTTTTCCAGAAGAAAACTAAGTTTATTTTATCAGATAGTATGAACCATGAACACTGATTTTTCCAAAATGGTTTATAATTTACGCCATATGCACTTCTGTGTTATAGACATGTGTGCATGGGTATATGTATTATGTTTGTTTTTAATTTATTTATTAATTAAAAAATTTTTGACAAGGTGTTGTGCAAAAGGGGTACAGTTGCATAATAGGACAGTGTGTACATTTCTTGTGATATCTTACTCCCTATTTTTCTTTCCCTTCCCTAGGTCAGGTTGACATATATACAATACACAATGTACCAAGAACATATACAGTAGCCACGTGGCCTACACCCAAGAAAATTCACCTAGGGTTTTAAATGTAATGTCAGCATTAGACAATATGTTGACAGTAGTCTTATATGAACGTACATACATAGCTTTTGAGCTATTGTATTCCACTGAGAGGTCAATTTTTGACCTTTTTATGTTGAGTAGTTGTTTGGTTTTACTTATATAATGTAGAGTCGCTGACCCAAACCTGTGGGAAATACCATTTGACAAGCAGTTTTTGGTTTCACAGAGCTGGTCTCTACTGTTTACCCCTTCCCCCACCTTAACAGTCATATATCAAGGAGATCATGCCCCTTTGTTTTCTGTGTTCTAGGCTTGTCTCGCTCAACATTATTTGTTCAAGTTCTGACCATTTCCCTGCGAATACCAATATTTCACCATTTCTAATCTCTATGTAGTATTCCATTGTGCAAAGGTACCATATTTTTTGGATCCATTCATCTGTGGAGGGGTATCTGGGTTGTTTCCATATTTTGGCTATTGTGAATTGTACAGCGATAAACATGGATGTGCAGATGTCTTTTTGATATCTTGAAACCTGTTGTTCAGGACAGATGCCTAGGAGTGGTATGGGTGGGTCATAGGGTAGGTCTATGCTGACCTTTTTCTGGAATCTCCATATTGTTCTCCAAATTGCAATCCCAACAACAGTGTAGAAAGGTTCCTCTTTCCCCACATCTCCTCCAGCATTTGTTGTTGCCTGAGTTCATAGTATATACCATTCTAACTGGAGTGAGGTGGTATCTCAGGGTTGTTTTTATTTGCATTTCCTTTACTGCCAGGTATGTTGAACATTTCCTCATGTGTTTTTTTGCCATTTTGATCTCTTCTCTTGTGAAGTCTCTCTTTAGCTCCTTTGCCCATTTCATAATTGGTTTACTGTACTTGGAGGGGTTTAGTTTTGTTCAGTTCTCTGTAGATGATAGATATTAGGTCTTTGTCTGTTGCTGTGCTGGTAAAGATCCTTTCCCATATGGTTGGCTGTCTTTCTAGTTTGGTGGCTATGTCTTTAGCTGTGTGGAAACTTCTTATTTTGTAGTCATCCCATTTTTCGAGTCTCTCCCCTATCTGATGTGCCCCTGGGACTATATTAAGGAAGTTCCTACCTGTGCCTATAAGTTCTAGTGTCTCTCCTATTCTGTTCTTCAGTAGTTTCAAGGATTCAGGTCTGATGTTGAGGTCCTTGATCCATTTTGAGTTGATCTTGATGCACGGTGATAGGCTTGGGTCTACTCTACTTTGAGTTTTCTTCATGTAGCTGCCCCATTTTCCCAGCACCAGTAGTTGAAGAGGCTATGTTTTCTCCATTGCATGTCTTTAGCTCCCTTGATGAATATCAGCTGACTGTAAGAATGAAGCTTTATTTCTGGGTCTTCTATTATATTCCATTGGTCTTCAGGTCTGTTTTTATACCAATACCAGGCTGTTTTTGTTATGATGGCTTTATAATAGAGCTTGAAGTCTGGTATTGTGATTCCTCATGTGCTGCTTCTTTTGCTTAGAATTGCTTTGGCTATCGTAGGTCTTTTGCTGTTCTATATGAATTTATGGGTTGTTTTCTCTATTTCAGTGAAGAATGTAAGTGGGATTTTGATAGGGATTGCATTGAATTTGTATAACATTTTGGGCAATATGGCCATTTTCACTATATTGATTCTGCCAATCCAGAAGCATGGGACGTCTTTCTATCTCCTTGTGTCCTCTTTAATTTCCCTTTTCAGATTTTTATAGTTTTTAAATAGGTCATTCATATCTTTAGTCAGTTTAATCCCTGGGTAGTTTATTCTTTTATTAGCTATTGTATATGGTATTATTTCCATAGTTTTCTTTTCTGCTTGTACATTGCTGGTGTACAGAAAAGCTGCTGACTTTTGTGGATTGATTTTGTATCCTGCTTCTTTGCCAAAATGGTTTATTAGGTGTGGGAGTTTGGGGACTGAGTTTTTTGTGTCCTTCAGATATAAGATCATGTCATCTATGAATAGGGATAGTTTAATTTCTTCTTTGCTGATGTGGATCCCTTTGATGTCCTCCTCTTGCCTTATTGCCATGGCTAGGAATTCCAGCACTATGTTGAAAAGAAGTCAGGAGAGTAGGCATCCTTGTCTTGTTCCTGAGTTTAGGGGGAATGATTTTAGTTTCTCCCCACTTAATGCAATATTAGCAGTTCGTCTGTTGTATATGGCTTTTATTGTTTTAAGGAATGTTCCATCTATTCCTGTTCTCTCCAGAGCTTTTAATAAGTATGGATGTTGTATTTTGTCAAAGGCTTTTTGGGCATCAACTGAGATAACAGTGTGATTCTTGATTTTAGTTCTGTTTATGTGGTGAATTACATTAATAGATTTATGGATGTAGAACCATCCTTGTGTCTGTGGGATGAAGCCTACTTGGCCATGATGTATAATTTCCTTGATCAGTTTCTGGATCCTGTTAGCTAATATTTTATTGAGGAGCTTTGCATCTGTGTTCATTAGTGATATTGGTCTGAAGTTCCCTTTTTTTGTTGGTTCTTTGCCTGTTTGGGGGATGAGTATAATATTATCTTCATAGAATGAGTTTGGGATTTCTCCCTCTGTTTTTATTTCACGGAAGAGTTTGAGGAGTATTTGTATTAGCCCCCACTAAAGGTTTTATAGAATTCATTGGTGAATCCATCTGCTCTTGGGCTTTTCTTTGTTGGGAGGCTCTTGATTACCCCCTGTATCTCGCTGTAACTTATTGGTTTATTTAGTTGATTTATTTCTTCTTGATTCAGTTTGGGCAGTTTATACTTCTCTACGAATTGATCCGTTTCTGTAAAGTTACTGTTTTTTGGTGAGTAGAGGTTCTGGAAATAGTTCCTTATGATTGTTTGAATATCATGTGTATTTGTTATCATTTTTCCGGTGGAGTCCCTGATTTTATGGATATGAGTCTCTTCTCTTCTTTTTTTTTTTGTAAGTCTTGCGAGGGGTCTGTCAATCTTATTTATTTTCTCAAAAAACCAGCTTTTAGTTTTATTTATTTGTTGAATGGTCTCTCTATTTTCAATCAGATTTATCTCTTCTTTAATCTTTTTTATATCTCTCCTCCTAGTCATTTTACATTCAATTATTTCTTGTTTCTCCTGATGTTTTCATTTCATCGTGAGGTTATTCACCTGCTCTGCTTCCATTCTTTTAATGTGAATGCTGAGGGCAATGATCTTTCCCCTCAGCACTGCCTTAGCTGTTTCCCATAGGTTTCTTTGTGATGTATTTTCATTGTCATTGTGGCTTATGAATTTGTTAATTTCATCCTTAATTTGGTCTGTGTGCTAGGTAATAGTGAGGGGTTTAGTCTCCAAGTATTTGTATAGCCTCTGTGGTATCCTTTGTTATTGAGGGTTACCTTGATTCCACTGTGGTCAGATATAATACATGGGATGATGTCAGTACTTTTCTATTTGCTGAGGTTCTTTTTGTGGGCTATGAGATGATCTATTTTGGAGTATGTTCCATGGACTGCTGAGCAGAATGTGTACGGGGTCTCTGTAGGGTGAAAGTCTCTCTACAGATCTATCGGATCCATTTGGGATATGGTGTTACTTAGGTCTTCAGCTCCCTTGCTAATCCTCTGGGTGTTGGATCTGTCTCTTGGAGAGAGTGGAGTATTAAAGTCTCCCACTATGATTGTGTTTGGGTCTATCTTGTTTTGCAGTTCCGTGAGAATTTGCTTGACATATATAGGGCCTCTTTTGTTCGGTGAGTATAAATTTATCACTGTGATATCTTGATTTGGATTTTTCCTCGTATTAAAATGTAGTGCCCTTCTTTGTCTTTTTGAGTTGATTTTAATGAGAAGTCCAGCTTGTCTGAAATCAGGATGGCTACTCCTGCCATTTTGGTAGGTGCGTTTGCTTGGAAGATCTTGCTCCATCCTTGCATTCGGAGCCTGTTTTTGTCCCTTGCTGTAAGATGGATCTCTTGAAGCCAACAGATAGCAACCTTATGTTTACGGATCCACTCTGTCAGTCTTCTCCTCTTTTTCGGAGAGTTTATACTGTTTATATTCAACGAGATCATGGATAAGAGTGTTTTTTCCCTTCCATTTTCCTGTTAGGCTGTTTTTCCTCTCCCTTTTTTCTTGTCATTAATGAGCTGCTCTTCTTGTTGGTCTCTGGCTATTGTAGTTTCCTTCTGTACTATCTGGGGGTCCTGTGCGCTTTCTGTTGGGTGGGGTTCCCTTCTTAGAATTCGCTGTAAGGCTGGCTTTTTATTCACATACTCCTTATATCCTCTTTGCTATGGAAAGATCTGGTTTTTCCCTCTAAGGTGAATTCTAGTTTTGCTGGATATCTAATTCTGGGTTGGCAATTGTTGGCCTGGAGGACTTGGATTGTGTTCTTCCAAACTCTTTGTGCATTGTAGGTTTGTGTGGAGAGGTCTGCTGTGATTCTGATCTCTTTTCCATTGTAATATAGCTCTTTCTTTGTTTTGGCGGTGTTCAAAATTTGCTCTTTATTCTTGAGATCTGAAGTCTTGATAATTATGTGCCTGGGCTAGGATTTTCTAGGGTCTGGTCTGCCAGGCATCCTATAGGCTTCCATTGCTTGGGTGAGGTCCCTTGTGAGATTGGGGAAGTTTTCTGCAATAACTCTATTGAAAATATGTTGTAGCCCTCTGCTCTGGTATTCCGCTCCTTCATTTATTCCATTTATATGCAGATTATATCTCTTGTCTTTGTCCACCAGTTTCTGGATTAGTCTGCCCTGGAGTTTAACAGTTTCTTGGAGTGTGGTTATTTTCTGGTCTTTATCAGCTGCATTACTATCTAAAACAGAGATTCAGGATTCGATATGATCAATTCTTTGTGATGTGGCTTTGAGTGTGGTGTTTATGTATGACAATGAACTGTTTATGGTTGCCAGATCAGCTCTTATTGTGGTGACTTCTTCTTTTAAAGAGTTGTATTTTGAATCCATTTTTTCATGCATTTCATTTCTCAGGATGCTAAGGTCTTCTTTAACAGAGAAATGCACTGTATCCATTTTTGCTTCCATTTCTTTCTTGATTTCCTGTAGATTTTTTGAGACTTCCATTCTAAGCTCCTGTATCTGTTTTCTGAATTTGGTCCTGAGGCTTTCCATCATTTCTTCTATCTTATTCTCATGTTTTTTTTATTCTCCATCTCCTTTTCAGTCATACTACTTTTTGGAGCTGACAAGTTGGCTTGACCTTTCATGAAATTTGTAATATTTCTTTGTGATTTGCACATTCTGGAGATCTGTAGGTGGCAACCTTGGCTTGGTTTGGCTTTGTGCTGGTTCCCGCTGGTCCGTCAGTGGATACTTGTTTGTGTCCTGGCTCTGGGCTTGAGTTTGGCTGTTGAAGCTTACTTCCCAATGGATGAATGTGTCCATCTCAGTTGCTGCCAAGGTGGTCACCCTCACTGCACTTGGGGGTGGGTAGGTTCTGTGTCTTTCTCTGCAGGACTGTGCTCTGCCAATGTGTTGTGCTAACCCTAGCATGCCCCTGATGGGGGTTTGCGGGTTGCTGATTCAGCGTGGTGTGGTGACTTTTCTCTTCTTTGATTCTTTTCCCACTAAGTACTGTGGTCAAAAGAGCTCACCTCTCAGATTGAGATTTGCTGCTGAGAGGCGGCTTGGCCACTGGTGCGGAGTGCTCCTGTCGGAGCAGGTGTTGCTGTTGAGGGGTGGCCCGCCCACCTGTGCTGAGTGTGCCTATCAGAGAGGGCACTGCCACTGGGGGGCCCTGCCCACCTGTGCGTAGTGTGCCTATCAGAGCAGGTGTTGCTGCTGAGGGGGTAGCTTGCACACTTGTGCGCTCCTATGGGGGGTGGGCCGGAGATCCTCCTGCTGGAGGGCTAGCATGCTGACCCACGCTGGCCCTCCTGGGTTTACTTGCGTGTGCACTCTAGTGTTTCCTTTGGGGACATGCTGCCCCGAGTTGTTGGAGGGTGCTTGTGCCCTCTTGTGAGTCTGCTGTGGGGGGCGGTTTGCGTGGACCCCAGCAGGTTCAAGTGTCTGGGCATGGGTTGGTGCCCACAGACTCTCTGCTCCTCCGCTGTGGTGGGGGGGCATGTGTTTGGGCCCAGGTGTCCCTGCTAGGCTGGTATTGCACACCAGCATGCCTGTGACTGTTGTTCAAAAAGTCTGCTCGGACCAGGGCGCCTCAGGTGGCGTTCCAATGCCTACCAGTCCCCGGGCTCCTGCTGGGGGGGGCAGGGCTGGTGTGGACAGGTTCAGGCTCCCCAACCGGGGCTTTGGAGGACACCTGTCTAAGGTGTTCCCCAGTTACTTTGTGGGGTGCTGCTCTGCCTCTGCTAGCTCCCATGTCCTCCCAGAGGCTCTAGGGTCCTAGCGCCACCAGATATGGGGCTCCTTTGTTCCCTGGGGGTAGGGAGGGGTAGGGAGGGAGCTCTAGCTTCTTTGTAGGGCTTGGGTCTCTGCTAGAGCTGGTCTCCCATGGGGGGGGGAGTCAATGGGGAACTTACTGGCCCTGGATTGTATGTGTGTCCTGCGCTGCTGTGGGCTTTTCAGGGCTGGGGTGCTTGGGTGTGGCAATCGGTTGTTTGGTGGTGGCGGTCCCGGCTCTTCCTGTCGGCTCTCCCCATCCGTGGCACCCTGTTCACCTGCTGTTGTTGTCTGTTCCAGGCCATTCGGTCCCTTGCTGCCATCTGTCTTGTTCGGTCTGTGCTCAGTCCGTCTGGGGCCTGTGGAGCTCCTGCTGTCTGGACTCTGCGCTCCTGGCATGACTTTTTGGCTGTTGCTTTTCTGGTCACTGATGGTCTGCCTGTTTTATGTTTATAGTTGTATATGTGTATCTGTGTCTGCATGTGTACGTTTTGTGCATGTGTATGCATTTATGCTATGTGTATGTATATGTGTGTGGTATATGTGTATATATGCATGCTTGTGTGTATGTGTGTATGTGCATATATTATATTCTGTGTGTGTATACATGATTTTTAATCGTCATCAGAGTTGAGAACATTAGTTTCTTTATTCATAGTACTCTGGGAAGTAGTTACTTCCAGCTGTTCCTGAGTAACACACCAAGTTTCACAAAATCCATTCAAGTCAACAAGTCCCTTTAGCCTGAGGGCTTTCTAGCCTGGAAAATCCTTTAGCATATTCAAAACTGAGCCCTCCCTGAAAGCGTCACTATTCTCCAAATCCCAGACCGAAAATGGCCCAGGTTCCAACATGGAAGAAAATATCGCAATAATTTTGCGCTGTTTTTCCCCCACCCGGTTAATGGCTGCTCTTTTAAAAAAATGATGGATGTGGAGGAAACAAGCACAGAGCAGTGGTGAGCCCACTTCAGCAGGGAGAGCCTTCTGTTCGCTTCTCCCTGTGCACAGGCTTCCTTGGAGAGGACTCTGCCATGCGCAGGTGCCCACCGCGAAGTGATTAGACTATTCAGAACGCCTCCGCATGCTTGCCGTGGCAGGTTCAAGTTAACTGAACATTCCACCGGGTTGTCAGATGTACAATTGATTCCAGGGCCCAGCATGCAGCCAATCTGACAGCATGCAGGAAACGAGACTCCCCTTTTACTCAGGAAAGCCTTGAGAAGAAAACCCACGACCTGCAGGGAGAATGACAGCTCCTGGGTTGGTTCCCAAAAGGGGTTTTAGTGTGATGCACACAGGAGATAAGGGACAGAATCAGTGTGGCAGCTGCCACCCCAGGGCTGCACGCATTCCTACCAAAGTCTTTATATTCTTCCTCTCTGAATTCAAACACACCTGGTCAGAGATCTCTTTTTGACATTCTTATGTGATTTCCAGCCTCACTATTTGGTCAATCCAGTTCAGATCATGCGGGGCATCAGACTATCTATAATGACATATTCATTTTGCTTCTTTGAAATGTCCTGAGTATTTTTGCTGCCTGAAATATCCTTGAGAGTTGAGATATCTTACACCAGACATATTCAGTTATTGGCTTAATGTCTGACACATAGTCGGTATTCAATAAGTATCTCACTAACGAGCAAGATAAGTAACAAACCCAGGCACAAAACACACAAGAACTCACCCCAGATTAGAGAAAACCTTCCATGTGACAGTTATACTTCCTTCCAGACCGTTACATGATGATGATGTCAAAAGAGAAAACAAAGTGGAGCCTTGTACATCCTCCTCTTAGCCAGCGCAATGTAAAACATAGAACCAGTGCCAAAGAACATAGATACCAGTGCCAAAAGTGATTTGAAAATGTGTTATCTGTAACTTATTCTATATATGAACAAATAACAGTTGACTTCATATAAAATTATTGATTGAGACACTTTCCCTACTAATCATTCATGATGGAATAACAAAAACTACTCTAAGTTAATAAACAGAATAAATGTTCACAAAGGGAGATACTCCAAAAATAAATAAAGACAATATAGTGATCCTTCAGGCACAAGGTCCTCAAGAAAGACCTTTCCAAAAAGTCATCATAGAGCCCTTAGTTTCTGAGTTCTAAAAACCAAGAGTCTAACTTTATCAAGTTCAGATTCAAGAATGTGTTAAGCAGAGAAAAGGGGCAAAGTCTAAGTTTAGAAATAAGCTTAGGGTCTTTTATGAACTGCAAGTAAGTATGGTTATAGAATTCTCTGGATAGCATGACATAAGATTAATTCCATTTTTGTGAGTTCCATTTCTGGTGTGTGTGTGTGTGTGTGTGTGTGTGTGTGTGTGTGTGTGTGTGTGTGTGTTTAATTGTAGCTAAGAATCTGACTTTCCTGCCTGGGTTGACTTTGAAGTATGATTCTTGATCTCATCTTCTTGATTAACAAAGATTAAAGGTGAGCCATAGGCACCCATACCATAGTTGTGGCTATTCTAATACAATTTGAATGGAAGCACGTTCAAACCAGGATTGCAGTTTTGTACCACTGCTGTATCTGTTGCCTTGTACCAAACTTCGCCTGTAGCCCAAGTAAGCATGAGATAATGAAATTCAGGTTTTGAATCTTGATCTAACTTAGTTTTTGACACTTAGACATTTTTTAAGACCAAAGACTTATTTATGCAAATACTAAAATGGAAGACCTTACATTCACCAAATGAGATATGTAAATAGAAAATAGTTTTAATTTCATTATTCAACACTATATTTCTGATATGAGAATATAGCTCAGTGGCAGAACACTTACCTAGAATCCAAGGGGTCCAATGTTTAATCTTTAGCACTGCAAAGACAAAAGAAGCAAATCAGAACAAAAAAAAATGACATATTTCTTTCATGGCTTAAATGAGATTTCAATCTAAAAGTAAAATAACATTGTAATGTATACACCAATAGTATTTTTCTAAAACAAAACAATTGAATTCATGTGTGTTATTCTTAGAGTCAAATTTTTGTTAGAGAAATTATTCTCTAGGTTTCATTTGCCTATGATCAAAACATGGCAAGAATATTGTTTGGAAGAGTGGGAAGTATAATTCTGTGATATAGCATGTGCTTATACAAGGGCCAGAATTTGTTCCCCAGAACTACACCGAACTAAAATAATAATAATAATCAATTTTAAAAGCTATGTTCCTGAACAATGAACAAAGTAAATGGTACAGTCCTTCAACTCTAAGTGATAATACTGTATATGGAAAGATGATTCTTCACCTAATTGAAGAATCTAAAGTGACAATTAGAGCTCAACCATGGCGCTGCAGTCCTGTATCCATAGTAACTCAAGAGGCAGAAATCTGAAAGTTTATGATTAGAGGATAAAACAGAGAAAAAGTTAAGACCCCCATCTCAATCAATAAACCAAGCATGGTGGTTCTTGTTTGTGAGCTCAGCTATGGTATGAGGTGTAGAAAGGAGGATCAAGTCAGAGGCCAGACCTGAACAAAAACACAGGACCCTCTTCATCAGAAGGTGAGTGGCAATATCCCTGCTTGGAAAGTGGAGTGTCCTGAGATCATTATGACCAGTGTCACCATAAATAATAGGTAGGTGATCAATAGATAGATAGATAAATATTTGTGAGTTTCTGTGAATTCCAAGGAAATGTAATCTCAGGTCTAGATGAATATTTTGCCAGGCTCTGAGCCCAAGAATATTCCAGAGGCTTCCCAAATATCCCATTGCTGACACCATTAGATTTTTCAATCAATCTTACTATTCTATAAGAGGTCAACCCTTGTGACACCAATTGAGACAATGCGTGTCATAACTGCAAAGGTGTGAGCCACAGAATCCCAGAAGAGGATATCAATACAACTTGGACAGAAACCTGATGCATTAGCACACATTGCCATTTAAAAAATAGCAGAAAATTATCTGATTTAATTAACATCAGTTAATTTTGTCCTTGTTCCCCAAACTGCAAACTCATGATTACAATGGCTAGAAAGTTGATTTACCATGAATCTTGGCTTTCTTACCTTCTTCAGGCCCCTCTTTGTATGTCAACTGGCCCTCCTTTAGTGTTCCCATGGGGCTATGATGGTTGCCCCAGTGAATAAGGTTCACACTCTCATGACATCGTTTAACATTATTTATCTTCTGAAGGCTCTGTCTCCAAATAATGACATTTGATTCTAGACCATTGACAGTTTATATGGGTTATTATTTCATCTATAACACTTGGAAATCAGAGTCTGAATCTTATCTATAATCATAAATTATTTGGCTGCTCCTTTCCTTTCTGTACCCTTTGGTTTTATGTCTGTTATGTTCTTTCCCTTTTCAAGTATAAAATGAATTCAAAGTAGCTGAGCTTCATATATATTAAAAAAAGTAAAACAACATGATTTCTCCTCAAAGAACAGAAACTTAATAATTTTTATTTCAAGTGATAGATGAAACAAAATAGTCTTCTTCCAGAACTTGAAGAGTAGAATGATTTATAATGATCAATGATAATAATCAGTGTTTATTTTACTCTACTAAATTGTCTTAATCCACAGAGTAATACAATATGGATGGCTGTATTAAGATATTCTGAGTCTATAAAGAACTCCTCTCAACCTCAAAAACCAACATCTTAAATAATACACTATAAAACAGCATCAACAATGCATCCAAGTAATCAGTCTACTAATGTATTTCAGCCACAATATTTGTTGGCATAATGGCTCATTGTAAGACATTTATCTAGCAAAATACCCTAGGGAACATTCACATGTGTATGTGTCAAAATGTTTATTAATTAAAATGAATAAAATTTAGCAAAACTATTATTACTGTGCTTGGCAATTTTGGCAAAGAAAGCATTAGGTTCTGTTCATAATGCTGCCTAATGAGAACACTGGATTAATTACCAAGAATCATGGACAGATTGTTGTTATTTGGACATGCTACTTAGAAAGTCAGATGTCTGGACACTAATACATTTATGCCTCAGATACAATGCCAGGGTACCAGGTCATTAAGCAGGATGGAAGTCCAATTTTGTGGGTGATTCAGAGCTCACAGGAAAGCACAAATTCATATTCTAGCAAGAAGTAAAGTAGGAAGTAAATACAGAAATTAATCTGAGTACGAAAAGAGAGGCCACCAAATGGATCAAATTAAATGCCAGAACTATTCCCATTTTTATTTTTCCCACAAAGGCCAAAACTTTCATACCGGGATGTTTCAAATGCGCTTCCTCAGCTTCTGATTGAAGAACACTGGGCATTATAAGCTTGCTGATCATATATGCCTATAGAGTTGTCTATCTGATCTTGACTAAAACATGCCATTTTACAATGTCAATCTAAGGGGCAAAATGACCAAGGCTCCACTAGTGTCAATATGCTCACCCTTTAGAAGCTGGTAATTGGTGAAAGAAGCATAATGAAGAGCCCCAATGAGGAAAATGCAATTAACTAGAAGCTCTGTATAGTGTCTAATTTGATTTCCTTGGCTTGTTAGCTCAGCTGGTTAAAGCATGGTGTTAATGAAGTCAAGATTGCAAGTTCAATTGCCATATGGACCCTTTAGCCTCGCTCGATGCCATGGCTACTGACCAAATGAGTTCTATTGGTCACAAGATGAAGTAAGAATAAGTGGATGGATTAGATAAAAATCTGTTTATACCAATGTCAAAACCAAACTGAAGCACTGCTGCCCAGGGAAAATGTCCTCTCCATTTAATTCCTCAACATCATGAAAATTCTTACAAAATTTCCATCCATGAAAATGGAGACAAAAATTCAGACTTTGGAAAATGATCATTAAAGTCTTTTACCCAACCAGGAGAAGTTGCCCTAATAAACTCATGCTTGTATTTCTATAATTCCAATTCAGATATGAGAATACAAACATGGCTTAAGATAAAGTTCAGTTGAGGTAGATGAAATGTGTGAAATGAGTGAGAGAGAAAGAGTGAAAAAGAGAGAAAGAGTGAAAAAGAGAGAGAAAACTTATGCATCAATAGTCTTTAGGGCTAAACAAGGAAATAAAGCACAAATAAAGGGAAAAGAGGATGTTTCTGGGTCCACCATGGTAAAGATCAGATAATTCTTCCTCATTTTCCTGATATGTGCAGAGAGAACCTCAGAATTTCATCATGGGCTCTCAGCCCTCCTACCTTTATGATGCATTTTAAATAGGGGATGGAAAAGTCTTAGACATACTGGCTTAGATCAACTATAAAAGATACCAAAGGAATCTATAGAGCTAGCAGAACCTAAGGAGGCAGGGAAATCAGGCAATTCTACTTCACCCCAGCCTCTTGGGCCTCCGTCAGATCTGATACAACTGAGAACATTAGAAATCCAAACATACATACACAATCCAGAATAGATATTCATCAAAATAAACATGTCTAGAACTCAGTGTCCTGACATATACACAGAAAGATGAAAGAAGTAGAGCCTGCTGGCACATCTTCACTCCAATGCCACAGGTGATTAGGAAATCTGGGATATGACCATCAAACAAAGCACGCTGGGCGTGTGCTGGGGCACAGTGGATTCTGTGAGAATCTCAAACAAGTGAGCAATACAGTTACTCTTCAGCTTTGAGCCCACAAGTTGCCTCCTCATCTCATCCTATTTTGTTTCACTCCAAAGGGCAATATTTCATGTGTCTTCTCCTTCTGAACTTGAGAAAAGGCAATTTTTTTTCTGGAATGTTTTGGGGAACCCCATGCTAGAAACTGTACACTTGAAGTCCCACAGCAGTTCTAATGACTTGAATTTCTTCAGATAATCAGGAGACAGCAAATACAACTTCTCCCCCTCCTTCTACATGAAAATTCTAATATAGATGATTTTCTACACAGTATCACATGAATACAACCAAGAAGAAATATTTTGATTCCTCTTATATGATGATGCAGTGTAAGTATTCAGCCCTGAAAGTTTTAGACTCTCCTATTTAAACATGTTCCCATCTAAGTAGCACAGATGAGCCTTTATAGTAGGAATTGAAGAGCAAGGAGGCAATTAGTAGACCACTCAGTTGCAGAGAAAGTGCCTGAATAGCATTCTACTGTCATTTATAAATTTTTTTTGGTAATAGAGCCATTTATGTGTGTCACATTTTCATTTTTGGCCCTGTGGCTCATTTAAACTACTCTCATTTAAATACCCAGTCACAGCTCTCCCCCTCTCCTCTCCTTGTGTAGACCTTGCTAATCAAAATGCTTGATTCATTAGCATTGAAAAGAATTATGACACTCCTTTTTTAATTAAATTTTATTGACAAGGTGACGTACAGAGGGGATACAGTTACATAATAAGGTAGTGAGTACATTTCTTGTCATATTCCTTATACCCTCCCTCATTTTTCTTTCCCTTCCCTAGTTCAGGTAAACATATATACAATATCCAGTGTACCAAAATCATATGCAGTAACCACATGGGGTATGCCAAAGATGACACTTCTTTAATACTCTAAATTTCATCAACTAGCACTAGTAGACAATCACAAATACTAAGGGCTGCTGTTACAATATCTTAGTGTCCTAGCAATAAATGTCAGATTAAAACTTGGTATTAAAGCTGAGAAGCACCCAAGACTCTTACTAACAGTGTTCTTTTGCCCCCTATTGGTTAGTTTTGTGAGACTCAAACTGAAGTCAGGTCATTTGGGGATCAAAGAACACATTCAGTGGCCTTTTCTTTTTTTTTACTTCTTTTTTTTCCCTGTTGATTCATAAACCAAAAAAAGGATTTTCACACAGGGATAAATGAAAATAGAAGATAGCTCTCTGGTTTCACTTTATGGTGAAGTTCAAAGAAAAATGAAATTTAAGAGGGTGTGGAAAAGTATCTGCATTTATTTATGCTTGCCAGTTGATGAGTTCCCACCAGAAGTGGCGCTGTGGCTCAAGTGATAGAGTGCTGGCCTGAGCAAAAAGAAGCCAGGGACAGTGCTCAGGCCCTAAGTTCAAGCCCCAGGACGGGCAAAAAAAAAAAAAAAATCTAACTTTTATTAGCTATTAAATGTTAATGCTAGTATTAAAATTCAAGTCATTTCAAGTCATTAACTGGACACTAGTGGCTAATAACTCCAATCTCAGTGCTGAGCAACTTGATATGGGAAGATCTTGAAGCAAGCAGGAAAATCTGAAGGGGAGATGTAGCTAAAGTGGTAGAACATCAGCTTTTAGCAAATAATAATTTTTTTAAAAAAAAAAAACAAGGGACAATTCCCCAAGCCTTGATTTCAAGATCTAGGACCAACACACACACACACACACACACACACACACACACACACACACACACACACACACACACACACTGAGGTTTGTTTTAATATGAATGCTTATTTTGTTTAATTGTTTGTGCAACCATATCAGAGCTCATGCTTATAGAACCACGTTTATTGTGTTTCATACTTTAGTTTCATTTAATGTATCAAAGAAGTCATCTAAAACTATTGGCTCCAAAGTACTCATTCTCCTTAACTTTGGGCAAAATACAGTGGAAAAATAATTGTGGGCTTATTTACAGACATATCCTAAATAGTATTCTAACACAAATGTGAGTTTGTTATGCCTATTCTCAAAGTAGGCAAAACTTGAGTGGCATAAGCAACCTTTCATTTGACAGAATTTGTCTCTGAGACTTTATTATAGAGTAGATTCTCATTTTATGATCACTTCCTATATTAGGAGTGTCACTATCAAAGAGAATGGTAGGTTTCTATACCTACTTTATAACTTGATTAATAAATTGCTGAAGATTTTGATTACCACATGAACATCAATAAGATGAATTAAATATTGTTTTCATGCAGAAGTTTAGTTACCAAACAGAGCATGAAATATTCTCAGCAATTAGGACAGTACAAATAGTTCAAAATTTTTAAATTCCTACAATTTCTTTTACCTTCAGACATCTCTGATGATTCTTTTAACAGCCTGTTTAAACTTTTGAAATAATATAATCAAGAATATATTCGATTGTGTTTGTTACCAGTACTTTTAGTTGCGAATTACCCCACCCCCCAAAATTTAATCACACTTCAACATTTTAATTTCTAGAACAAAACAAAAGATACACACGTGAGCAAATAAATAGGAGCTTTGCTTTATTTTAGGCAGCATGGAAGGATGTAATGACTTAAATACATGCCCATGCATGCATGGTCATTTCTAGGACATGTTATAAATCAAAGTTAACTACCTAAAAGTTTTATTTTTTCAATGGGTCTGGAATTTGCAAATATATATTAACAATGAGTAATTGTAAGCCATCAGGAAAGACATGTGCCATTATAATGGTATTAGTCTTAATAGAGAATGCTAAGTCAAGCTGATACAAGTCAATTAAGCATCAGTGAATGGGATAAGCCAGAGCAAATAATTGTCTGTTGGATCTCCATGAGGGGTTGTAAGCCACAGATGACATTGTTTCTCCTAAGTCCATCCATTTTTTCATTCATTAACCCAACAAATATCAATTGTCTCTTTAACAAGTATGCCAAAAAGATGAGCAAATTTAAAACTTAAGAATCACTTAGTGATAAACCAACCAATTTGAAGCATCTCCATTACCTTTGACTCAGGGATGAAATTCTGACTCTTGGAGAGGAGGGAGTCAAAGTGCAGTACAGACAGTTTTCTATTTACAGTGGCTTAGCTTAAGATTTTCAGTGTTACCACAGTGTAAGAGGAGAACATATTCAGTAGAAGCTACACTTGAAAACGTTGACCTTTCTCCAGACTAATAAGATTCTCATGAGATGCTTAGCAAATGCATCAGCACAGCATACAGCCAGCTACAGCCTCTGAGGGTAAACGCCCATTATCCAGAGCATCAGGTTGCTAAGCTATGATGTTTCCCAGGGTAAGTATACCAAATGATTTTTTTAAATTTTATTTCATCCCTTTTTATGTTCCCCATGATGCTAGGGACAGAACGCAAGTCTTTGTGAGTGCTAGGCCACCATTGCACATAGTTAACAGCCCAACCTTAAAGGAACTTTTCAAATTAAGATCTATTTAATTTACAATGAGTTTATTCAGTTGTTATCTCATGGGAAAGTGAAGAGTGCCTGTATAGATATATTTAATGATATTTAATTTCTCTGTATATATATTATCTTGATCTAAACTAACCTTTGTACATCCGCTTCTGGAATAGAAAAAAAATTGCCTCTTTAGAGATTTCCTGTTGTTTAAGTTGTTGAACAAAAGTATTTATAAGAGGTCCTTTCTGGATATATTATTCTATGCCAAGGCAAATGTCTTTTGCCAATGTCAGAAATGGACATTGAAATACTTTGACATAGTCTTCTATTCGAAGAATCTTTTAAAATAAAATCCATATGAACCTTATTCCATAATTCAAACTAAGAGATAATGAGAACTACATTGTTCAATAAAAAACATCACAAGTCTTTGGCTTCAACCATTCTATTCTATGTAGGACATATTATCATATGTATATCTTTAAATGTTTCTGAATGACAATAAGCAATATGTATGTATGTGTAGATTAAAAAGTATACTGGGTGTGAAAATACCTCCTTGAAATAATTACCTTAGGAAAATTTCTGTAGATGCCTAAACTAGGTGTAGAAATCATTTATTAATCATACAACCTGAATTTAAGTAATAATATTGATAACATTTGAATCATAAAATTACCTATAAATAGTTCCTCCCAGGTACTCTACTTTCTAAAGACAATTTTGTCTATGATTTTTTTCTTTCTACTGTATTCAGACAGTTGAAATGCTGCTAAGTTAGGTGAAATGAAGTAAATGAATGTTAGAAATAGTTTTAAATCTTGAAGTTTTCCTAGTCTGAAGATGATTAAGTTGTATTCCATAACTCTGAGGTTTTGACAGAAACCCATTTCCTCTAGAAATAGTTCCTTTTTGTTTGTTTGTTTGTTTCCTTGTTTTGGTTTTTGAGGTTTTTGTTGTTGTTTGGTCAAGCTGACAAATTCAAATTCATGGATTGTATACAATTCCTGAGAAACCTTCAGGCTATGAAACTCCCTAAATTCAACCATGACAAGTACGACAAGTACGTTCGGGTACCTCAGCCAGGCCATAGTACAACCCTAAGTGGCTCTCATAGGCATGCTGGTGGTCAGGTCAGGAAGGGATCTCTGTAGAAAGCTGTGGAGTCTGGGCCCAAATACCTGCAACCCTATCAAAACCCTCATCTCAGGTTTGCACGCATATCTGCCTGACTTCAGATGCTTACCATAGGCTCAGCAAAAAAATTATACCACATCTAGCTATTAGAAGACTAGGCAAAATCACCAGCACAAAGGTGCAGATAGCATCACACAGAAACACATTCTGCAGTCTCCTCCAAAAGACTTAGAGAGAAACAGATGAATTGCTGCACGAAGAAAAGTTCAGAGATGAGCATGATCGGTTCCCAATGTTAATTTGTTTATATCCACTTAAAATACATTACTGTGGTGACTATCAAGGTCCAAAATATAATTTGTGTTAAACTACTATGAAGTGATGCCTTCCTTGAGGAAGCCTGGTAGTAAAAACATTGTGTGTGTGTGTGTGTGTGTGTGTGTGTGTGTGTGTGTGTGTGTGTTTCTGTCTCTCCATCTCATTCCTGGTGTTCTGCTGCACCCACTCTTTCTATCATGATAACTCAAATTTTGGCCAACTCTAACCAAAAGGACACAAACGGGAATCAATGAGCTAAACACAAATGTCTTCTAGCTCAAGTTGATTGCTCAGATGAGAAGCCTAACATACAAGGCCAAAACAATACATCAATAAGCACAGATTAGATCATCGTTGAAAAAATAATTCTAGCTTGAAAGATAGCATGATTCACAGCCAGAAAATCATCTAATTAACTCTTTGAATTCGATTCAGATGAGTCATCGAATAGAAATTTGTAAGTACCTACTCCTGGAGAGTTGGTGGTGTCCTTACAATCTGTGACTTTTTAAAAACTATCTTATTTCCTTGGAATTAGAGGAGCTTGTTCAAGTTTACACAATTTATAAACATGAGAGCAAAAAAAAAACCCCTGTATGCTGAGCATCTAAATTGCATTTGTTCCTTTCTTCAGAGGATTTCCCATTCAAAGCCAAAGATAGGCCGAGAATGACTATCCACATTCTTTTCTTTTATTTTTTTGCCTGTCCTTGGGCTTGAATTCAGGGCCTGGGAGCTGACCCTGAACTCTTTGTTCTCAAGACTAGCACTCTACTACTTGAGCCAAAGCACCACTTTCTCCTCAGTCTGGTTTCCAACCATGATATGAAGATCTCTGTCTCCTGATTAGCTAGGATTACAAATGTAAGCCATCAGTTCTCAGCTTACCCACATTCTTTTGTAGGACTGTATGGAAATATGGACCCACTAATTTCTTCTCTTTATTAAATCAGTATCACTTCATTACAATTCTAATCATTTCTACACATGTGATTGTTCTCAGTTCTGCAGTAATTTTAGTCTATTTCACAAATCACACCCCCATTGACAGATTTCTATCCTTTAGTGACAGGATGTTATAAGAAATCATCTCCAAATTTGGAGTTTGCTCTACGAAGGCAAACCTAATACTTACTATTAATAATTTCAGTCTCATTGTTAACATAATGAGTTCCTTATCCATTTAAATAGCAACTTTCTGAGATACCAAGTCAATTAATTTCTCAAGTTTCCTGATGTGCTTGCAAAGTATGTAGTGCAAAAAGCCAAATTGATCATGTGTTACAAAATTAAAAAGGCAGAGAGCAAAGGAGAGGTAGACAAAGCACACATTGGCAATATGTTAGTATTTCCAAAACCGAAGAAAATGATTAGAGCCTGTAAGCTTTTATTTATTCTTTTCTAGCAGACATGCTTTAGCCATGAAATTCCGACTCCATTTTTAACTACAAAGTTCTTTTGATATACACCAAGTTCAAAGGGAACAATCTGTGCCCGAAATAGCAGATTTGAAAACATGCCATATGATATGAAATGACAAGGATCATGCTCAATGCAAAAAAACTTGATCCATTACCTCTTGCTGCCTTTAGAAATATAATATGCAGCACATTATTCCTACCTGGCCCTTCACCTACCTACCAAATCATATCTAGCAAATTATGATAAATGTATACTAATCTTTGTACCTACCAACTTCATAGTGAAAGGTAACTCCCTGATTTACCATTTAAATTCTACATTTAGCAGAAAATAAACTTAAATTGAACAGTGTTTAACATATTTATTGTTAAACTACAAAAAGACCAGGAAGTTAAGTTATTAGGTAATAACAAATATTTCTTGGCATGATAGTTACCGTTTCTGAGATTAAAATTTTAAACTCTTTTACATATATGAATGTATTCTGAGGAAAGGGAGCAATAGCCATTTTTCTTTCCAATGTTACAAAAGATGACTTCTCTTCTAGCTATGAAATTAAATTAGTTAAGCAAAGTACTATCAAAGTCCATAGGAAAAAAAATTCCTTAGGAACTTTTGGAATTGTGTTTGCACAGCACTGCAAATGTATGGACAGCCATTAAATTGATTACTGTGAAATGAGCATTTTGTGTTATATGGATCCATCCTTTACCTTATCACAGAAGAAAGTAAATACTCTATTTCCACATGAAAATATGATTAGCTTTATAGAAACTTATAGTTATAAGTTAAGAAGTTTTGGAACTGTGCACTACACATATGTGTCTTGTACATAAAAACACCATGAACAGTATACCCTCTGAAGAAAAGGTATCAACCTTTATACCCTTGCTCCGTACTTGGTGACAAATTTAATGATTGCATTATCTTCAGAATAATCACCTTTTCACCATCATCTTATACGAATAACATGGAACACTGTGTATGGCTCTGTAGTCTATATTACACAGGCTAGACCAGTTAACAACTCAGTTCCCTCAGAACTGTCTTAATTCACATGGCATTGTCATTCTTTGATTCCACATCAGTGCCCATTGTTATATCAAAAATTATAGTCGTTATATATAGTAATGATCCAAGGCAAATTTTTCCACTGGAGAAAGATGATGGCTTAAGGAAAACCATTATATTTCTCATTTTGCTCTTGAACAGTGTATGCCATTTCTAGATAGTAACTCCAGTTACCTAGGGAGGAATTAAAAAATACTGATATATTAGCACAATTCCTAGGTTTTCAGACAAAGTACATTCCATATTATACTCAGGAGACCTGAAATATGTGTTCTGTAAATATCTGAGTCATTCCAATGATTTAGAAGACTTGGAAGTATTCTTATGGACCATCTCTTTATCTCTCACTCTCCTTTCTCTCTCTCCCTCGCTTTCTCTCTCTATATGTGTATTGTATATCAATCACATCTCTCTACATGCACATATACATATAACACATACACACATATATAAATTATGTAATTTATCTATAAGTATATACAATTTATATATTATATATTTATAATATATTTATATTTATTATACATTCATATATAATACATTTATATGTTTATACGCATAATTTATATATGTGTGTGTAATATGTATGTGTATGTATAATTGTTATTGCTTCACTTCTGGTTTTTGCTGGTTAATTGAAGATAAGAATATCATCAACTTTCCTGCCCAGGCTGACTTCGAAGCATGATCCACAGATCTCAGCCTCTTGAGAATCTAGGATTACAGGTATGACACATTGATGCCCAGCTCATGTGGCAAATACTTTTAGAATCATTCTAAGAATTATTCAAATAAAGGAAACTCTCTGTTCCTATACATGAAATCATATTTGGTGAGACAGGGAATCTGTAGGTCTCTGGCAACCACAGCCTCATGAGAGTGGATTATATTTTTTTTTTATTATGATTATTTTGCCCATCTTGTGGCTTGAACTCAAGGCGTGGGCCATTCCTTCAAGCTTCTGTTTGCTCAAGGTTAACACTCTACCACTTGAGTCACAGCACCATTTCTGGCTTTTTTAGAGGAGTTTATTGGAGGTAAGAGTTTCTCAGATTTTTTCTGCCCAAGCTGGTTTCTAACCACAATCTTCAGATCTTACCTCCTGAGTAGCTAGGATTCCACGCCTGCAATATGGCTGAGAGTGGATTATATTTAAAACCATACCGAGACTGGACTTGGGAGCACTTACTAATGGTGCCCCACCCTAAAAACTAGTAACAATTATGACTTTACGAAAACCAACTACACAATTTACAGTCTTTATTTGTAAAAATGGGTAAGAGTAAAATCTATAAAATTCTACAGGCTATGAAGCAGAAATGGGATAAGATACCAGCTACCCTCCATGCCTTTCCTTGTGAGTTGCCATACTGATATTCAAAGTGTCCAGCTTCTTGTTGAAGACCTTCTGCAGCATCACAATCAAGACTACATCTTCATAGCTATTTATGTAAATGGAGCCAGCTCCATTACATGTGTGTGCAGTGTGTGTGTGTGTGTGTGTGTGTGTGAGAGAGAGACTGTGTATTATGAGAGATTGAACACAGGGCCTCACACACTAGTGAATTGTTCCAACATTTGAGCCATATTCCAGCCATACTTTTTTTGTATTTCAGTTTTGACATAATGTCTCAAGGATAGCCTCAAATTCATCAGCCTTCTATTTCTGCCTCCCAAATAGCTGGATTTACAATTGTAGGCTACCTATTCTTGGACATAGAGACCTTATCTCGATGAGTCCTGGCATTTGGCATCCGTACATATAAATTTATTATAAACAAATACTGTGGCATTAATAGAGTCCTCATATAGTAAGACTGCATGAATTGACATGGCTCTGTTTTTTTTCTCACTCTGTCATATGAGAATATCAGCAATATTTTTGTTCCTCTGTCTAGTGAAGACAATGATGTGTTTAATGTAAAATACTGTAAATCTAGTCATTTCCCTATTTCTATGATTTCTATTTTGTATAAAATTCTTTAAAGAAAAAGAAAAAAAGAATAGCCAACACACAGTAAACACAAGAGGACTTTTCTTGTACATCCCCTAGGTAATATACTTGAAGCATATTTAGTTTTGTTTAGTGTATTAAAGAAATAATCTAAAAGTATTGGCTGCAATATATTCATTTTTTTCTTAACTTTGAGCATTTTCTAAATACTCCACATTATGACTGGGAAGGAACAGAGATCCTTTCCCATTCATATTTGTAAAGTTGCCAACACTGGTCTTTCATTAGAGTTAGACTTATTACTGTTTCTTATCAAAATATTTTTATCTATTAAAAATAATAATTCTAATTTTGGATTTCTATAGCCTCAAGAATTTTGCATAAAAATACATTGGGTTTTTTTTTGGAAATTTCCATGTTCAGCTCTGTTCATTGTAGTTGTGTTATATAACAACACATATACACAAAGATCAGGATCTGCTTGATTTATAAATGATGTGGAACATAGAGAGTATATCGAAATAGAAATTTATAGCCTCAAGTTGGAGCATGTTGGCATTAGATCTCTTCTGATTAATTGGGCACAGTCTAAATATTCAATTAGTCTCTATCATTATCAAGTCATTATCCAATTATAAGAAAGATATTGTATCTATTTCATCCCAATGTACATTGAAGTGGTCAAACTGACCCATTCACTAGTTCTTGCAAACAACTTTCCTATGCAAAAGTCATGGAAACATTAAAAGTTCATATAAAGGACCAGAAGAAAATCAAGAATAAGGAATACAGATAATGGAAGAAGAGCCCCATGCACACACAAAGAGGCAGGTGCTTAACCACTTGTGCTATGACCACAGTCCTTTTGCTTCATTTATTTTCTAGGTATTATCTTAGGTTTTCAGACAGCTCTTGGACCGTGATTCTCATTTGTATACTGACTGAATAGCTGGGATTACAGGTATAGGTCAGCACTTTCTAGACTATTTGTTGGCGTAAAGTCACCCTCACTTTTTTGGCTGATTTCAAACTATGATAGCCATGATCTCTACTGCTTAAGTAACTGGAATTAAAGCTGTGAATCCTCCATGTCTGACTCATTATCATATTTGATAAATTCATATAATTTACTTCCCTTATATCCTTTCCATCATTCAGTCCTTTCCCCCCCCCCCTCTTCCAGTGGTTTCACCCAAATAGTTCCCCTTTAACATGTATGTCATTTATGTTTAATTCTAGTTCTACATATGAGATAAAATGTGATATTTATCTTCCTGAACTTGGCTTATTTTATTCAACTTGGAAATCTCTAGGAATGATTAATTTTCCTTCAAATTACAATTAGATCTCCTTTGAGGCTGAATAATGTTCCATTGTCGGCCTTTACTACATCTTCCTTGTACATTCTGTGATTGATGTGAACCTATGCCGAATGCATAGCATGACAACTGTTAATATGCTAAATAAAAAACAACAAACACACAAAATAAGCCAATGAACCTACGGAGTCTTGGGGAATTTTAAGCTTTTAAAGTTTAGACAGCTCCCAAATCTATCCCTGACACAAAACAGGGGCAATGCTTAACTAAATAACCAAACTCATTTCCTTGCTTACGCATGCATAGGGATGTGAGCAAATCCGGGAGAGCCACTCAGTCCACCAGCAGCAGCCTATACCATTATGAGTTTGATCCTTGGCAGCTGCCATGGCAGAACACCCTTGCAAAAGAAGGCATCAGAAACGGAGCGTGGCCGAAATACCAATCTGCAAAACCATCTTTTTCAAACACTGAGTGACAGCCATTCCCCTCAGCCTCTCCCCAACAGCTACCTTACCCAGATGGTGCAAGTGAGACCCAAAGTGGTCAGCTGATTCGCCTGAGGTCTTGCACTGGAGAAAGGGATCAGGAAGTTCATCTGGGCCAGTAGCAGGCTGCTGTCTTTATGGAAGTCAGAGGACGCTATCAGCAGGGTGGACACTCAGGCGATGACCTGTGTATGTGGGAAATGAGCCCTGCTGTATTTGATAGCTTGTCCCATAGTCATCTCAGACATGTGATGACAAGAGGAAAAGGAGGAGGCTAAGAGGACCCGTCCGAGGTCACTGCTTGAGGAGCAGAAACGAATGCAAACAGCGCCATACTGTACGCTGTCTGTTTTGGAGGATCCACCTACAGTAGGACTCCCGAACCAGCCCACAGAACTCATCCAGGTGAAAGAGTGGTTTGCAAGCACGCCTGCTGTCTTAATGATTACATCTGTAAAGTTCACTTGTTTCAAACGGAACACTGAGATTTAATATATGCATTCTACTTTTTCTGACATGACCGTGGAAATAAAATTCTCATTCAACAAAAACAAATTCAGCCTTCTTTCTTTCTTTTTTTATATTTTTCTTTTATCGGCAGTCTTGGGGCTTGGAAGCATCTTTACTAGCCAGGTGCTCAACCATTTGCACCATTTCTCAGTCTTCTTTGGCTTTAGTTATTTTTCAGATAGGGAATCTCATTTGGGCCTAAGTCCAGCCTCAAGCCACAATCTTCCTATTCATTTATACTTCATAACTGCAATTCTGTGTCTGAACACTTATACTTAGTTCCTTGGTTGAGATGAGTTCTTCCTATCTCCATTGCCTAGTCTGACCTACAACCATAATTCTCTTTTATCTTCCTCCCAAGTAGCTGAACTTAGAGGTATGAGCTAATGCACCCCAAAACTTACCTTATTTTAGGTGCTTTATTATACAGAATTACGGTACCAGTTAATCCCCTTAAGAACTAATGAATGGATGTGCTTGCTTCAGGAGCAAATACAGTAAAATTGGAACAATATAGAGAAGCTTAGCACGGCCAATGAACAAGGATGACATGCAAATTCATGAAGTGTTCCATATTTTTTATTTTCTGCACCTTGTTTCTTGTATATAAGATTATTTGACCAGGAGAAGGGAAAGGGAACCACAGACACAGCAGGTCAAAGGACAAACTAATGCAACAATGATACTCAATTAACAATAGGTTGCATATCATTCTTACAACTTGGGGTTCGGGGTAGGGGAGTATGGAGGGGTAATCAGGAAAAAATGAGGGATGGGGTAACAGTTTTTAAAAACAAATGTATTCGTTTCCTTACATATATAACTGCAAACCCCCTGTTCATCACCTTTTCTATAAAGACAAAAATTTAATTAAAACAAAGATTTATTTAATGAAGATTGGGGGAGATAGTTCCTGTTTATACTCCCAATAAACTTGAGTTATCAGGGCATAATCAATCCTGATATGAATTTTCATTAATCATCTTGTTGGTCATAAGATTTAAATACACATCTCAAACTATGACAGAAAATAATAATATGTACTATGCATTATGAAGCTTGGGAAACTTAGATTTCTCTCACCAAGTCAAACCTAAACTACCACCTCCCTACCAAGTGTGTGATGTACTGTCTAGAGAATGGGCTGGCTGGAAACAGAACAAACCCTCAGGCCATTTATAACAAATGATTTACAGTAGACCTGATTTGCCTGACATAATTCTAATACATTTATCCTTATGGATTTACTTAGTCATCACAATCCTATATCGTGACTACTCGTGATTTATATATAAACAAACTTATTTCCTGGGGTTGGTGTGGGGCCACAAGCCTGTAATCCTGGCTATGTGGGAGGAAGAATTAGAAGGCTCATAGTCAGAGGCTGGCCCTACCTGAAAAATGGATTTAAGGCAAATAAGGACTGGGAGAGTGAATCAGGTGGTAAAGAGCTGTCATTAGCAAGCAGAAGGTTCAAGTTCAGACCACAGAACTGCAAAATAAGAGGCAAGATGAGAAAAGGAAGGAGGGAAGGAGGGAAAGAAGGAAGGAAGGAAGGAAGGAAGGAGGGAGGGAGGGAAGGAAGGAGGGAGGGAGGGAGGGAGGGAAGGAAGGAAGGAAGGAAGGAAGGAAGGAAGGAAGGAAGGAAGGAAGGAAGGAAGGAAGGAAGGAAGGGAGGGAGGGAGGGAGGGAGGGAGGAAGGAAAGGAAAGGGAAGGGAAGGGAGGGAGGGAGGAAGGAAGGAAGGAAGGAAAGGGAGGAAGGAAGGAAGGAAGGGAGGAAAAAAGGAAGGGAGGGAGGGAGGGAGGGAGGAAGGGAGAGAGGAAGGAAGGAAGGAAGGAAGGAAGAAAAGGAAGGAAGGAAGGGAGGAAAAAAGGAAAGAAGGAGTTAGAGTTAACCCAACTCTACTTCTGTGTTCTGTAGCGAGTATTTAAACCATATACCAATTTATCTCCACACTGCTTTGTGTTGTTCATATTGGTTTCTCCCTATCTCTATGTGACTGTACTGCATCTGAAGAAAATTCCTTTCTGAAACACAGACCTCAACACCCAAGTCAGATGCCCAGAAGTAACTCCATGGCCACTCTGTAGTGAACTCCTTAACATGCAACAAAGTCCTTCACACTCATACCCAGCCTTCCTTGCCTGGCTCCACCTTTCCACCCTTTTGAACGTGGCCTTGTTTCCTGTAGCTGGACCAAATCAGAGTAAGGCACTTGCTCCCCTAGCACATTGAGGACCTCCTTTGCTCAAATGTTGGGCTCAAGACTTGTAGATCTGATATTCTAGCTCTGAAGATTCACTTCATGTCCCACAGAAAGACACAGTCACTCTATTTCACACCAGATCAACAATGGCTAAGTAAGTCTTGACTTTCTCTCATAATCTACCAGATTTTTGTAACATGTTGCTTATTGAGTTTTCCCTTTGCAAATTTCCAAAACAAAAATGTGTATGTGTGTGGCAGTGGCAGATACACACACATGCCTTTATGCTCAAGAGAAGGGGGACATAACTGTACATGCTGACAACACCTGCCTGCAAAGGCTTTATCTATTTCTGTTTGTTTCCTTCACACCAACACAATGGAGGCTGTACTATTATTCTCATTTTTGGGATGAAACATGAAAAACTACATCCAGGTACTGTGGCTCACACTTGTAATCTGAGTCACTTAAGAGGCCATGATCAGAAAGTTGATGTTTCAGAAGCCAATCAAAGCAACAAATTCACAAGATTTCTTCCCAACCAACAACAATCAGGTGCATTCCTGTCATCCCAGCTGCAAAGGAAGCACAAATAGGAGGATCACAGTGTAGGCTGACCTGGAAAAATTCCTGAGATATTCTCAGAAATAAACAAAGTAAACCGAGTGCCAGTGGCTCATTCCTGTAATCCTAGATACTCAGGAGGCTGAGATCTGAGGATTGTGGTTAGAGCCAGCCTAGGACAAAAAGTCTGTGAGACTCCTATCTCCAATAAACTACTTAGGAAAAGGTGGAAGTGGTGCAGTGGCTCAAGTAGTAAAGTACTAGCCTTGAAAACAAAGAGGCTCAAGGACAGTGCCCAGGCCTGAGATCGAGCCTATGACCCAGAAAAAAGAAAAATAAATAAAAACTAAACAAATAAACAGAGTAAACTGGGCTAGAGGCCTGACTCAGGTTGTATAGTACCTGCCTAACAAGAATGAAGCCCTATTTTCCAAGCCCAGTTATATATTTTTTTTAAAAAGTGAAACTCCAAATTTCTGAAATAATTAAGAAAAGTCAAAATAATACATGTCAAATCACTGAATAATGTTTATCATCTGGGCAAAGTGGCACATGCCTGTAGTACCAGCTCCTGGGGTGCGAAGACAGGAGGGAGAGTTCAGGGACAGCTTAGATAACACAGTACCCTGTTAACAAATGAATATCAATGGTCCTTATCTTTAAATCATACAGAGCTCTTAATAATAAAAAAGTAATGAATTATGTTATTACTTAAAATTTCTTGGAGATACTCCTTTATCTTAAACAAACAAGGTTATCCCCAAACCTAAACATATAGGATTCGGGTAGTAATACAACACCCAAGACAAAGACATCTAGAGTTATTGCTAGAGACATCTGAAGAAGTTAGCAATAGATAATTGACAGATTAAGTATTTTTATTGCTTAATCATTGAAGATAGCATGCCTTTTATTTTCAAGTTTTTGCATTTTGTTGCTGCACAAATCTGGTTTCTTTGAAAGAAACTTCTCTCCAAGCTATTTCTGGGCACATGAGAGATAGACATAGAGTTTTTCAAAATGCAAAAAGAAGAGAAAGTACCCCCTACCTCTTATTCAAGCAACCCTGTTGTAAAGCATCTCATTCCCTTTGAAGTGACATTACCTGTGTCTCCTAGCAAGATCTTTCTTAAAAAGAAATCTTCCATTCTGTTGGTCAGAGATTATAGCATTTGATGTCATGGAGAGACAATAAAATCCTTTTTATCTCAGTGGTATTTCATTATACTTTGCAACTTAGAAACAAAATGAGCTTAAAGTCAAGCCAAGACACATCTTTAAGATTGCTATGATAATGCTAATATGCCCTTTAAAATAGAGGCCATCTGGGAAATTGAAAGGATGACAAGTAGAACCAACTCCCATCAAACTGGCGTGACCCCAGATATGGGCATTGGCCTAAGTGACAGCTACAGCATCTGGAGGGAGCTTGATAAGAAAATCCTGTTATAATACCAAGCCGCCCTTCCTTAAATTGCATCTTACATGATTTCATAGGTGCCATATTTTGTTTTGAGAACAAAATGCTTCCCTCTTTAGAAACTGAAATACTCTTGTCCTTAAGCAAATGTGACGGAAGTGGCATTTGCCTTGTCCTTTGGCAGAGGGGAAACCCATGTATATTTAATTAGTGTCTCTACCTGAGGGATTTTCCTCTTAGGAGAACAGTGTGAGATTCTAGCTTGGAGTAGCAATGTAAATGCTACCAGAGGATTCAGTGCAAAAGAGTTCAACAAAAGAGCTGCTACTAGTGACAGCACTTACAATACACCTGTCCTTGCCATGGGTAATGGAGAAGCTGGCATTCATTCTCTCCCAATTGAGCATCCTACCATAGTGTTCTGGAGTATTGAGGAAGATAAGGAGCACCTCATGAGGACACACACACACACACACACACACACACACACACACACACACACACACACACACACACCACGCTCGGAGCCCCAGCAGCAGAAACAACTCCACAAAGATTCTCTCTCTAGTCCCTCAGCCTATGGTTTATGGCTGTGGGTTCTGCAGAAAAAGAATGATTCCTTTCTCAGAAAATGCCTTCCCCAGAGGAAACAAGGAAGAGAAACTGTCCTTGTTCTGCTTTCCTTTGTTTAATACGCACATATTGAGCAACCAATCATTGTCAGCCCCATGTTTCTAGGGTTTTAGCATGGGGAACATAAAATTGATAGGACCTGGACTCTCCTGAGCCCACAAACCAATCAAAAGGCTGCCTTTTAAACAACTGCAATATGACACAGTAAATGCTGCAATAGAAACATGAAACAAAGGATTACAACCTTCCCTGTCATATGGAAGATGTGCATTACCATTTGGACAATTGTTAATATTACTTCTCATTTCAGCAAGGCTTGTTGTTAACAGTACTCATGTAGTCATATGTCAACAGCTCTCATCTATAACCGTAGCTACTCAAGAGGCTGAGGTCCAAAGGTCATAGTTTGAAGCCTACCCAGGCAGAAAAGTCATTTCGAATTTCTATTTCCAAAATACCAAGCAAAAATCCAAACTAGACATGTGGTTCATGTGGTATAGCACCAGCAGAGCAAACAAGCTGAGTAAGCAAAAGAGCCCGAGCACAAACACCAGTACCAACAAAACAAATAAATACTGAAGAAAGGAATGCAAGTGGCTATGGCTTATGAGCTACTGAATTTTGACTGGCCTGTGGAAACATGAATATTTAATTTATCCTTCCTACAAAGAAATAGAAACATAGAAATTACCAAAAAAGAAATAAGAGACTGAAAAAGTAGCCAGTGATCTGCCACATTTTACATCCTTTAAAAATTATAAAATTAAGTCATACTAGAGAAGTCACATAGTTCACAATGTACTGATAAATTTTGAGATCTCTAAAGTCTTTTCTGAAATAAAGGGAGTGTACAAAGCATTGAGAGGTTGAGATGTTTTTGTTGCATTCATAAAGAGATGACAAACAAGGAAGAGACTCTAATTACACAGGAAACCAAAAATAAATTCTTGGAGATGGCTTGTGTGATCTGAACAGAATTTGTCAGCCATGGCAGCAAATTTCTCAAAAACCATAATGCTTAATAATCTCTGATACATTTGATGGTAACATGTAATAATAGAAATATCACAAACAGATTGCTATTCAGAGAATTATAAATGTTGACATCAAGTGTTTTGAAAGCCAGTTGTCATAAAGTTGTAATGAGGGCTGGAAAAATTATTCATTCCAGAAGAGAGGGTTCCATTCATAATTCCTATTTTACATACTCATCAACCATCTTGACCAGAACTTAAACCAAGATTTCGACATGGCTCCTTCAATTATCTTCCTCCAGCCTAAGGAGAATAAAAAAATAGTTGTCAGTTAACCCCAAAATACAGCACAACAAAACCAACTCAGAAGGTAAAAATATTCTCCAACTATCCTCCAGATTCATCTTTATGTTTAATTTCCAAAAAGATAAAAACATATTTTCTAGACACTGTACTCACCAATCTAATTTTTGAACCTATTTCTCTGACTACCGACTAGAAATTCACTCTTAGAAAATACCTACCACATCCTGAGGAAATTTTTTTGCATCTTCTTATGTGATGGATGAGTGGCAAATGGTCATTTTTCATTTTACGTATGCTTCATTTTGTTACTCTGTAGTTTTGAAAAGGACAAAGCCAGATCCAAAGAGAGATGGAGAGATTTCAGCCGCCTAAATTTTCATAAATTTCTGACTATAAAATTTATCTCAGACTTTAATTAAAGTGTCTTGCAAATCTCACATTTTGTCAGCCAGTGACTACTGTCGGCATCTTACTTCTTTGCCACTAGAGGATCAAAATGCATCCCCAGTGTTTGCAATAAAATGAATGCTGAGAAAATAATATTTTTGGTACCTTCAATTTTCTCTGGCTCTCATCAGTGTTCCTTCCTCCCCCCCCCCCCAACTTGGTTATTTTTGTTGTATAATCACCTCCTTACAACACTCATGAAGCCACTTCATTGTGGAATGCAAGAAGTATTATAAGTTAATGCATACTGGCTAAGAATGGAAAAAGCATCACTGAGTTAGGTATATTACCCAGATCATTTATGGTGACCTATTCTCATCCCTTCTTTGTCCTGAGCCAATTACACTGCTCGTGAGCTTATGACCAACCTCCTCTCTTGACCAACTCAATGCATATTACATGACTCCAGCCAATTTTAGCTGGTTATGTCCCCAGGCAGATTCACATATTATTTGTTCCTTTGGATGAATGGCCATTCAGCAACCATTACCCAGTACTTTAGTGGTGCCTCAGGACAAGAACCAAATCCAGAAATAAGTGAGGACATCCCACACACTGCCAGCTGTTTATTCAATGCATGAGTAAAACACTGCATGAGCCAGCCTACCAAAGCAATGCAAAAATAATTTAGTCATTTCAATGGGAGGAAAGAAAAATCCTCCTTAGTTTGTTAATACATAGATGAGTAGACAAATATGTAGATAGATAAATGATAAATGGATGGTAGAAATAGTTGATAGATAGGCCATATAGATAGATGATAAAATATATGGGATATATATATATATATATATATATATTTGATAGATGATATAGAGCTAGGTGATAAATACATGATAGAGATAGATGGTTGATAAATGATCTAGAGTAAATAGATA